>NC_073309.1:4658684-4786184 GCF_027595985.1 Sorex araneus
CCCCGCCTGCCTCCCCCGTAGTCTCCTGCCCCTGGTGCAGTGGGGCACCGTGGGCCCCTGTCCCCGGCTGTGGTCCTGCCTCCCGGTCCTGTGCCACAGGGCCGTGCTCTGCAGCCACCCACCAGCTCTGCCAGGGAAGGCCGGATGGGCGTCCCTCCTGGCGAGCGGCCAGCAGGCCAAGTGCTGGGTGAGAGGACGGAGGAGAGGGACTCGCGAAGGAAGTTCCCGCTTCCCCAGAGCAGCGCCTGTCTCTCTCCCGCCCCACGAGGCCCGCGGGACATCCTTCAGCGTCCAGGGCACAGCAGGGCCCGGAGAAATGCCCGTGCCGGCCGGTCAATGCTGACCCGTCTCTCTTTCACCCGGGCCCTGGCGTTGTGGGGGAGCAGGGGAGGAAGGGAGCGAATCCAACACCCGCCCCGCCAACCATTTATCTCATTCGTCCCCTTTTATTTCTCTCATTTTGTTTTGCTTTGGGGGCCACCCGCCCCCGGCGGTGCTCTGGACTTTCTCCTGGCTCGGTGCTCAGGGATCCCTCCTGGTGGGGTCGGGGGACGGTAAAGGGTGCCAGGGATTGAACCCGATCCGGGCCCGAGCAAGGCAAGTGTGCTCCCCACTGTCCTGTCGCTCTGGCCTCGTTCAACCCCTTTGAATGTCCAGGACAGATTGTGCTGCAGGGGGGAGTGACCCGGGCGTTCTGAGGGCGTCTGTGTCTGTGTGGGCCCCGGCAGGGGAGGAGTCCGTCCTTCGCCTTGTCGCCGTGTCCCTTCCCCCATGCTGAGACTTACCTTCTCCTCCAGTGAGGCCGACACTGATGGCTCCCACTTGCAGGAGAAGGTCTCAGCCGGGGAGGGACGCTCACTGTCCCCGCCGCAAGGCTCCTCTGTTGGAAAGCCGGGCTCAGGACCGGCTCTGCCAGGGGCTGAGTTGTGCTCCGTCTCGGGGGGGGGTCTCTATTTCCCCCATTCCTGTAGCATGAGAATCACAAATTGGTTTTTATAGAAAGGGACCCGTACCAGCTCCTCTCAGCTCGGTGCTCCTGACCATCTCGTTGCAGCCACTTGGCTCTGCTGTGGGCCTCCTGTAAACTAGCGATCATGGTTGCATTCCAATAAAACTTTATCGACACAGACAAGCAGGGGGCCGAGCGGGCCCACACCCGGCGGCAGTGTGCCTTCGCTTTAGAACCAGGCTGGGGCCCCCGGGAGTCCCCGTGACAAGGGCCAAAGGCATGCACGCCCGCGTGCACGAGGCCAGGCTGCTGGCCCTCTGCCTGCCACCTCTCTCTGCCCCTGGGGACAGAGTGCTCGCCTGTGCACCAGGACTTCTCCAAACGGAAGTGCAGCCTGCGATTGACAGGAGGCGGTGCAGGGGGGCAGGGGGAAGAGAGCGAGCAGCCGCCCTGTGCAGGGTGTTGTCTGCGGTGACCCAGGACAGGAATAGCCCGGCCCCAGCAGGCTCCCCAGGACGTTTGCTCTCCGGTTTCCTTGCTGCCCCTGGATTAACTCGAGCTGAGCCACCCCTTCCGTGTGTGAGGCGCCCAGACCTCTCCCGACATGGGGGCCCACGACTGCCCGCGCTGGACCTCCTGGCCCGCCGGGCAAGCGGGGCCCATGACAGCGGCATTTGCCCGGGGCACGCTGGGGCTGTGCCAGCTTGTCCCCAGGACAGCAGGTGCGGCCCAGTCACTGACACCAAAATACATTTGCAGGCCGGGCAGGCGGGCGGGCGGGCGGGCGGGCGGGCCGGACAGGCGCTGCGCCCGCTTCCTCCAGAGGACAAGCTCACCGCGAGGACACCCCAAGCGCTAATCCTCTCACCCAGGAGACCTCTGCATGGCTCAGCATTTTAACCCGGTGCTGGACGCGGCCAGGGGCATCCCCCACTGCCGGGCGCTCCGGCTGGCCTGGGGCAGCCATAAATCAGACAGGGGCAAAGGGACGCCTCTGCGGGAGCCACAGCTGTTGGGGACTCCACGAGGTGTCGTAAATCAGGAGCTCACCCCACTTTACCCGGGCCGGGCCGGGCCAGGCCGCCTCGCCGTGGCCCGAGGAGGGGAGGACCCGCGGCCGACACGCCGCCCGGGGGTGGGCCCGGCCCCAGGCCGCTGTTTCTCCGTCCACTTATTACCTGAGATTTATGCGTGACGCAGCCAGGTCGGCTGGGCGACACATTCTAATTTAATTAAATTTCTGTTGGATTGATGTCTGATCAATCAATAATGTTAATGTTTTTGCAATTTGGAGATTAAAGTATTGGCCGAGCCCGGCGGGCCGCTCCCTGCTGTCGCACTGCCCGGCTGGGCCTTCTCCACTCCCCATCCGCCCTTCCTCCCCCGGGGTCCTCCCGGAGCCGCCCCGAGAGCCTGGGATGCCCAGAGCCAGAGGGGGAGCAGGGACAGGGCGGGGGCTTGAAGCTGGCCCTGCACCCGGGCCCCCCGGACCCCCCCCCAGCCCCAGCTCCTGATCTGCGGCATCGGGTGCAGCCTATGCATCTGCATTTCTCGGAAAGCTCCTGGGGGTGCGGCTGCTCCAAGGACGTTCTCTCCCCCGTTCCTGGCAGCCCCTGGTCTCTGTGCGGAAGGCTTGGGCTCTGGTCTGGCCTGGTTTCGGATTCCACAGCAAGTTATGTGGCCTGGGTCTCCTGACTTGCTTCCTCTAAGCCTCAGTCTCCTTACCAATAAAATGGGACTAACCCGGGAGACGAGGGCATGGCATTATGGTCATGGGGATTCCGTGGTCAGTCAGCCCCCACGAGACCCCTGAGAACTGGTGAGCCCGTATGCATCACCTGGAGGACAAGTAGACGGCTGAGTTCCGACCTGGCGCTTTCCACTGGTCTCAGGGGCCGGGGTAGGGATGATGGGCTGAGCAAGGCACCGAGCGCCTCGGGCGGGGGCCTGTCCCTTTGGGGGACTCTGGGGGGGGGGGGTCCTGGTGAAATGGAAGCAGGGGGAGGAGGCAGCAAGATAAGAAGGGCTATGAAGGGGCCACCTGGGTGGGCTGGGCCTGTAACCCCCGCCCAGTGGTATTGCGAAGGCCCCCGAGGATTGCCAGAACCTTCCGCAGGGGAGTGCTGGGCCGACCTCCCCCGCCTCCCTCTGGCCTGCCGCCCCTGGCCTGCATGCTGGCCCGTGAACCCGCTGCTCTCCGCGGGCTGCGGGCCATGGAGCAGGGCCTGGAACTTGCTACACTCACCACGGCAGGGGTGGAGCTGAGCGCTCTGACCGTGGAGACCCCACTCCCCGCGGGAAGCCAGCACCCAGCTCCCCACCCCGCATCGGCGGGTTTAGAACCCACCTGGAACCCCTCCTCCCCCCTCTAATAAGAGCCTGTGTCCCACGGTGAAAACCGGCTGTCGTCACACCACCACGCGCCGTGGCAGGGACCCAGGACGCGCACCGCCTTCTTGCTGCCCATAATTTATGCACGTAACAACTGCGAACCAGCACACGCATTCCGGAAAGCTTAGCTGCCCACCGCCGTGCGTCCCCGCGCAGCCGCGAGAGGTGCCACGCGCAGAGGGCCGGGCCAGTGCCAGAGGCCGGCCCGGATTGACTTGGGACTTGCATTAACCGCAGTGATTTGGGGGGAGGGGAGGGGCGTGGGGTGGGCGCACCCTGCAGTGCTCAGAGCTTGCTGCTGGCTCTCTGCTCGGGAATCATCACTCCCGGTGGTTCTCTGGGGGACCCTGCGGCGTGCCGGGGGCCACACAGGGGCCAACCACGTACGAGACAAGTGTCTCACCCACCAGACGGTCCCTCCCTCCCTTTATTATTATTATTATTACTTTTAATATTAGAGAGTCAGGCTCTCAGTGCTCAGGGGGCCGTGGGGTGCCAGAGGTCTAGTCTGGGCCTTTCCCCGGCTGAGTAGGGGCTCTGGCTTAGCCTTCACTCCGACCCTATCTCATTTTTCCTGTCCCTGAACCCCCAGCCCAGCCGCTTGTGTAGTTTTTATTGTTTTCCTTTCAAAGTTGCCCAAATCCACTTGGAGAGATGAGCCTGAGGAGACTGAGTGCGTGGTGGTGTCGGGCCCCCTTGAACCCACAGCTGGGGCGCGTCCACAGGGCTCGGGCTTGGGCCCCGTGTGGCAGGGCAGGTGGGTGAGGGGAGTCCGAGGGAAGTGAGTGCAGGGGTCAGAGAGCTCTTCACACGTGTGTGGGGGACGGGGTAGGGAGGGGCCGACCTCCCAGGGGGGCCCCAGAGCAGGACACGCTTCTCCCTCGTATGCTGAGCATAGCTCCCAGCCCCCTTTCCGCAGCCCACTCAGTCACAGATTTACTCGCGATTTGCACGAGGGATCACGCAAGGGCCCCACGCGGCCATGCTCGAGAGGGGCAGTAGGGCGCGGGCCGGGCCAGGGGAGGCCTCGGCTTCCGTCCCCAGCCAGCACCTCTCACACACAAAGACGAGTGTCAGCCGCTGGTCAGGGTGACCGTGGGGCGGCGGCAGCCCGGGAGGGGTCTTCGCCCCACGAGACCCTGAAGTGCCTCTGTCACCTCCCGGGACCCCTGTCATCCGGTCGCTGTCACCCCGCTCCGGAGTCGGGTACAAGCACAGAGTCTGCCATGGGACCCAGCCCACAGCCGCAGCCCGGCTGTTTATGCGCCTCTTCTGCCACTGGCGTGTCATCCAGAGAGTTCCGGAACATTCTTTCAAGCAGTCGGCCGTGGAAGGATGGCTTAGAGCTGCTTCCCTCGGGAACGCCTTCGAGACTGGAAGTCACAGGCTCCTTCGGCGGGTCTGTGAGCGGGGCCGTCTCTCCCAGCGGGCTCTCTCACGTGCTGGTTAGCTCCCGACCCGGCTCACGCCGAAGGTTCTGCTTCTGACTCCGAGTAGCCGTGCAGTTCCTCCCCCGCCCCCACGCCCCTCAGCTCTGCGGGGCCCTGAGCCTGAGCTCGCTGGAGTCCAAGGTCAGAGAATGGGCCTGTCCCTCCATGCTCTCTCAGAAACTCTGCACCCCTTTTCCTCCCTCCTTCGCCCCACCCCCACTTTGGGGAAGTGCCTTTGGCCCTGTTGGTTGGGGGCAGCGTTTCCAGCGGGTGGGCCTTGGGCCCGGCCCATTCTGCGGGGAGGTGCTTTTGTCCAGACTCAGAGTTAGTTCCTTCGCAGAGACCTTGAAAAATCTTGGACAATTTAAGAATAAAGTCACTCCTGGGCTGGCTTGCCTTGAGCCAGCCAGCAATGGGAAGGGCCCTTCGGCCTCAGCTGGGCGTCCCCTACCTGCTCCCCTGCCCCTTCCCTGTGCCCAGCAGGCCCCAGCTGCACGTACCCACATGTGTAATGGGTCCACTGGGTCCTTCGGGACATCTGAGCCTCCCCCCCACACACACACACACATGCCTGCAACCGCCTGGTCAACCCGTTCCCCAGTGAACGCCTCATTCCTTCATCTCCCGCGTGCTGGAGGGACAGAGGAGAATGCAGGCAGGTAGGACCAGGCCTGAGCATGCACAGGCCTCAACTTCGACCTCTGGCACGGAATCCCCTCGGGGTAGACCCCCAGGGACGCTGCTGAGCCAAGCATCACTGAGAGTGGACCCCACGGCCCTGAGCCAGGGAAACCTCTTTTTAAAAAAAAAGGAAAGAAAAAGAAAACCCGAACAGAGCATGATGGAGGCGTCCCCGCGCTGACGCCCGGCTCTCGGGTGGGGGATGGGGGGGAAGGTGGACGCCGGCCCGGGAAGTTCTGCTTTCTGGAACAGAGCAGCCGCTCGCATCTGGCTCCTTGCATCATCGTTCCCGATCCCTTCCTTTTCCTTCTTCTCCAAACATAGCTCCGCCAGCCCTCGCTGCGCGTGGCCACGCGCGCCTCTTATTTCTGCACGCTTCAGCTCTTTCCGAGCGCCGTCCCCTGACACACTTCTTCCAGCCGGCTCCCATCTGCCACGGGCTGGGGCGGCCGCCACAGAGGGACGTACCTGCAGCAACAAGGAGCCTGGGGATTTAGCTCTGCCCCAGCCCTGCAGCAACGGAGATCACTTCAAGCGGGAGGGGTGGGAGGGGACGGGTCAGGCGGATCATGACATTTAGAATACAAAGTCTTCATATGCGAGCACTATCAAATTCTGAGAAAGGAAAAAAAACCACCTGGCGATGTTGAAGAACTCTCTTATTTCCATCACCAGAAGCAGCTGGGCGGGGGGCGGGGGGGGCGGGGAGGGGGGGCCCTGTGTGCCCTGTCACCTGAATCACACAAGGGCCCGGCAGGGTTTGACATTACCAAGAAAACATCAGCCACTGTCAGCCCTGGCCAGAACCTTCTGGAATGCTCAGTGGCAGTTTCCTCCAGGCCCGGGGCCCGGTGGGTATTTTTGGTGTGCTGGCTGCGGGAAGGGGAAGGTATCGGTGACACGGGTTTGCCATAACTCAGGCAAGACGGGGAGTTTTCAGAGCAAGATGTCACAGGCGTCCTTGCTCTCTGCGCCGGCCGCCTTCGAGCCGGGAGGGAAGCCAGCCTTCAGCCGGGCCCCGGGTCGAATAAAAACCAGGACGCCAGGGAGGGGGCTCAGGGGCAAAGCATGGAGCCTGCTTGCGTGGGGTCTGGGGTCTGACCCAGGGCTGAGGTTCCACCACCAAACGTAAATCAGATCACGTCACACCCTTGCCCGGCGCCGTCCGGGACCTCCTAGTGCCGAGGGTCCGAGTCCGACTCCTCACCCCGGCGCTGTGGGAATCGGCTCCGTCTTCCCACCAGGCTCTGCTCCGGCTCCTTCTGTCCGAGCCGCCAGAGACCCACTTTCTGCTCCGGCTTGCTTTGCTTCTTTGTGCCCACAGCTGCCGTGTGCAGGAGGCCGCTGCCCGTTAAAGCGGCAGTTCCTAGAACGGCTCTTCTCCGAACGCCTGGATTAAGCCTGCCCTTTCCTCCCCGCGGTCTAATCCCACGCCCGGTCTCCCGGGGCTCCGAGCATCAGGTCACATCTCCAGGGCTCGTGTCTGTCCTCCGTGCTACCTGCCTCCCCCACAGCAGAGACAGTAGCCTGCCTCCCCCCGTCTCGACTCCTGTCCCGATCGCCTCTTCCCTGGCACCTAGGAAGGTTCCCGGCTCTTCACAGGGACCCCAGAAGCATTGATTCTCCGTCCCAAGGCTGCTAGGCTTGGCCGAGCAGAGAATGTTAGCAGGGTGTGAGTTAGAATCTCTTTTGTGCCGGTGTGTGTGTGTGTGTGTGTGTGTGTGTGTGTGTGTGTGTGTGTGTGTGTGCATAGTGAGTCTTCTTTTTCAGTATTACTGAGGTATAATTGACCAATGGAAATTGTACCTGTGTAATGTGTAGCTACATGTCTTGACATATATATGTGCTGGTCTGATGTAAGTAGTCACTGTGAAGGATCAACGCAACTACTTAACACACCCAGCACGCACAAAATTGTCTCCTGTGGGTATGAGAATTATCCTCTCAATAAATTTCTGGTGCATCACACAATATGGTTAACTACTGTCACCTTGTTACTCATTACATATTCAGATGACCAGTTAATCATCCTGGATAACGGAATATCTTTTACCTTTTAATCATTTTTCTCCTCATGTCCCCACCCCCACCCACCACCCCCGCCCCCGAAAACTGCTGCTCTTCTCGCTACTGCTCGGAGTTGCATTATTTGAGATTCCAACTCAAAGCTCTTGCACCATTTCTTCCTCTGTATCCAGTTGCTTTCACATTGCATCCTCCAAAATCATCCTTGTTACAATGGCAGGATATCCTTATTTTTTAAAAGAGAATAATATTTCACTATCTCTACATATGTCTATATATATGTATATATCACATTTTTTATATCTACCCATGGACATATGAACATTTAAGTTGTTTCCATATTGTGAATAATGCTGTAATGAATTACAGAAGTGGAGATATCACTTTGAGATAAGGATTTCATTTCTTTAATATACACACACACACATATATATATATCACTGTATCACTGTCATTCCATTGTTCATCGATTTACTTGAGTGGGCACCAGTAACGTCTCCATTCATCCCAACCCTGAGATTTTAGCAGCCTCTCCTTACTCATTTTTCCCAATGATTGGAGGCTATTTTCAGGGTCAGGGGAACGAGACCTGTTATTGTTACTGTATTTGGCATATTGAGTATGCCATGGGGAGCTTGCCAGGCTCTACCATGTGGGCAGGATACTCTCGGTAACTTGCCGGGTTCTCTGAGAGGTGTGTATATATATATATATATATATATACATATATATATATGCATATATATATACACATATATATGTGTGTGTGTGTGTGTGTATCACTGTCACTGTCATCCTGTTGCTCATTGATTTGTTTGAGCAGGCACCAGTAACGTCTCTCATTGAGAGACTTATTAGACTTATTGTTACTGTTCTTGGCATATCCAATACGCACAGGTATCTTGCCAGGCTCTGCCGTGCGGGCAGGACACTCTCAGTAGCTTGCTGGGCTCTCCAAGAGGGGCGGAGGAATCGAACATGGGTTGGCCACGTGAAAGGTGAAAGCCCAACCGCTGTGCTATTGCTCCAGCATATATATATATAATTATTGTATCTAATATATATATTAAATATATAATATATATATATATTTCCCTTTAAGCGGCCTCGCGGTCCAGGAATATGTCCACTCATGCATGAGGCTCGGCCCGAGCATGTGGAAAGCGTCCTGGAGCGTGCCAGCGGTGGGGTAGTGGAGGTCGGCTGCTGGGGCTGGGTCCCTTGGGGCGGGAGGGCTCTCCCCCTCCCCCTCTGGGGCACCCCGGTGTGGAGTGTGGTGGCACGGTTATGGGGCCTCATTGTATGCTCCTTCCTGAGAAGCAGCCGTGAGTTCTGGGGGGTGGCCCATGAGGAGACTATCTGGGCCAGCAGGAGTCTCCTGGTCACACCCATTATGGGCGTGACCCCGGGTCACCTGAGGCTGGGGGAGGCAGGCAGAGCATCTCTGCTCCCGGGTCCTGCTGAGCCCAGAGTCCGAGGTCACAAAGTTCTGCATTACCTGGGTTCCGTGGGACTTTGCTCATGCGTCAGGCTCCGGCCGGGCGTGTAGGAAGTGGCCTGGAGCGTGACGGTGGTGGGGAAGTGGATATATGTACGTATGTATTATATATGTATTATATATGTACGTATTATATATGAATGGCTGGGTCAGGTGATAGCTTTTAATTTTTTGAGGAACATTCATGTGATCTCCAGTCACGGCAGCCAGGTTGCTGCTTACACCCACCCGCCCCCCGACCGTGTCTGAGGTTTGCAGCACCCCCAGTGCTAGTCACCCCACCTATTGGAAGGGCCAGTGACACCAGAGCCCACCAGGGTTCCGATCTGCGTCACCCCACCAGAGCTGTCAGCACCGTCACGTCTGTCTGCGGGCCACGTGGGTGTCTCTTGGGACACAGCCTGCTCACGTCCTTGGCCCACTCCCCAGGGTCCCTGGCCGGCTTCTCTCCAGTCACTCCTGCATCTCAGCTGCCTGATTGGCGGATATTCTCTCCCACACCCCGGCTGCCTTGTTGCTGTTTGCTGGGATGCAGGAGTTTTACGTGCGATGTAGTTCCCAGTTGTCAGTTTTCACTTCTGTTGTCCGTGATTTTAGTGTCATGTCAGAGCAAATCACCGCCCAGATCAATGTCAAGAAGATTTCCCCCTGTTTTCCTTTCTGAGAGTTTCCATAGACCCCACATCTTCTGCTGGTGCCTAATCCACTTTGGGTTGATTTTTGTGTGCGCTGTAAAATGAGGGTCTGGTTTCGTTCAGCTGCTCGAAGAGACACAGCTTTCCTAGTGCCCCTGACGGCCGAGACGGGCCTCGCCACGCTGGGCCTTCCCGCTCTCTGCCCTGGTGCCCGTTATCCGCTGTCAACGCCCGTGGATGCACTCTGCCCGTGTGAGCTTGCGGGGAACGCGTGAGGCCAGGCCAGGAGGGAACCCTGAGCAGGAGCCAATGGGACCTGACACTTGAGCAATGGGGAGGAATTCTCAACCCGAAGTCCAGTGGTCCCCATGGAGGGCTCTGAGACCGGGTGGCACTGGGACTCAGGTCTTTTCTCTGTGACTTTGACGGACGTACACCCTATGCGGTGGGTCTCGCTTCTTCCCGGAAAGTGGGAATAAGAAAGTGGACTCTCTCAGGGATTGGGAGGAAGAAACGAAATCCAGGCACCGGACCTGTGTGGCATCTGCTGTATCGTGGGGATCCGTCATTGATTACCATGGTGGCTACTCTGATTGTGATCAGTTTTCCCCCACGAGCTGAGACCAGCCGGAGAATTGGCGAGAGGAGGAGCAGCTGCCGGGGCGGGGTTGGCCAGAGCGTGGAGGGAGCATCACCAGGCCGTGCTCCAGAAGAGCCCGTGTAGACTAGGACCGGGACCTGCCATCCCCTGGAGCCACAAACTGGATTCTGGCCCCCAAGGCCTCCAAATTCCTACGAGATCGTAAGATAAACCACCGCCAAAGAGGCCTGTTAAGACTGGTTTTGCTGACAGAGAATCCACAGGGCACCCCGTCTGCGGCATGAGAGTGTAGAAGTCTGGGCGAAGGAGGGAGGGATGGGATTGCCTCGGGGTCATCTCCCTCCTCCTGGACTATTTTCAGACCTGCCACGTGGACACAAGTGTCCGTGCGCCTCTCCCCAAATAGTAACCACGTGCTCGCTCCCCTCTCCCCAGATAGTGCCCAGGGCAGAGACTGCTGGATGCCCCCCAGAGCCTAGCCCTCTTCCCCCAGCACACAGTGCTCATTCCCGGCATCCTTCTCCTCCCGAGCACACGGTGAACTACATTTCCCAGCATCCCCGTGGCTTGATGTGCCCCTTGACCCCTGTTGGCAGGGAGGGGGAGAGGAAAGACCCCCGAGGGCTTAGTCCCCAGGAAACCTCTTCTGTATGCTGTCCACCATCGCTCTGTCCCATCTGCTGGCCACAGGAGATGGCCCCGAGGGCCGGGAGGAGTGTGGAGCCCCAGACAGAGGGGAACTGCCCGGGAGACTCGCTGGTCAGAAGTACCCGCTCTGAGCTCTTGAGAGCAAGAAACTAGAGCATGTTCCGGGCAGCCGCAGAAGCGGGGAGGCTGTTGATTATGGAGCTAGAAAGTCCCGCGCTGAATGACGCCAGTCCTCCAGGGCCCTCGAGCTTCCCCCGAGTGTCTGCCGGAGTGGAGGATTGAGTTCGAACTCACAGACAAGACGCGTCTGAACCCTGGTGCTCGTCAGAGCAGCCCTGGCCACTCGTGTGACTTTATTACGCGTCGTCTAACCAGGGTGACCTCCTCACGGTGCTTTAGAGACCAGGAACCAGAGGTTCCTAAAACCCCCAGACGTGATATCAAAGCTTGTTTGCTGTGCACAAAATTCCACCCTTTGGCAGGGGGCTGGAGGGGGCGCATACCCAGGGGTGCTCGGGAGTTCCTCTCGACTCTGCTCGGGGTCACTCCCTGGTGGTGCTTGGAGAACCGTAGGAGGTGCCGTGGGTAGAACCGGGGCTGGCCACATGCAAGGCAAGGGCTTTGTCTCTGTGCTATCTCTCCAGTCCCAGACTCTTCACTGCTCGCTTCCCATGTCAGGCAGTAGATGTCCAGGGGCCTGTGGTCTAATATAGCCCTTAGAGAATCGAAGGCAAGAGAAAGGTAAAAAAAAGGATAAGGTTTCAGATACTTAAAAATTGTCGACTCAGCACAAAAAAATTAGGTAAGATGAATGGAGAAGGGCGTTCACAATAAAAATAAAAATGTTGATAACGTTTTGGCAGACTGAATAAAAAACTTAGAATTTTATTAAAATGTTTAAATGTTTGAAAATAAATCATGGGGAAATATTTCAAAGGCCTGGATGAGGAAGTTCTGAAGACATCGGCATCACTCCCAAATTAAACAGCACCTTCTGGGCTGTACAGTCAAAATGCTAAGGGATTGTGTGTGTGTGTGTGTGTGTGTGTGTGTTTTATTTGGTTTTTGTTTTTATTAATGGTGAGATAAATCCAGAGATCCTATGGTGGAAGTTTTAGACAGAGGAGCCATGAGATGAGTAAAGCAGAAAAGCACCTAATCTGTAGGCAGAAAGAAAGGATTACTGTCCAAGCAGGTTTTCTTAAAATATGGTGATACAGTAGGAAGGGACCAGTGTAGTAATTAAATAAAATATAATTCTTAACTAGCTAAGTGCCATCCAGGACTGTGGTATGGTATGGTATGAAGGTAGCCTTTCAAGTAAGGAATGAAAGATGGATTACTTAATTCTTAACATGAAAACAATTGATTAGGCATTTTCCCTTAGTTATCTACAGAGATTTTTTAGGGAAAAAAATGCATGATATGTTATAAATCTCTCTGAACGTCTTTCCTAATCATAATGCTGAATGCTAAAGGGGAAAAAAAAGTTAAGAAAAAGGTTAATTAGATTGGTTGCCGAATATCCTCTATTAGCACTTCTCAACCTTTTCTGACCATGCCCCTTGCCAACCTATTTCCCTGGCATGCCCCCGCCCTGTCCTATGTGTTGACCCCTTAGTCTCATGCTGTGGGCCCCCATTTACACAGTTTCAAGGTGGCCCCTAGTGTGTGCCTCCTGGCCCCTGAGTGAGAAACACAATCTCAGCCATGCAATGCAAGAGCAATGGGCTTGCAACATCATTGGCAAACTAAGAAACTATTCACAACGCTGAATAAAGTGCTAATATCCACCCCCATGTAAAAATATACCTTAGGCAATAATCAGAAGATTAAAATGTCCCTAATCATTAAGATTAGAATGAACTTTTGGGGGAGACTGATATGGAAAAAGGTATAAACATTTTAAATTTTTATTACTTTTCTTTGCCGTGATAGGGATCAAACCCAGGATCTCACACATGTGTGATATATGCATACTATTCACTGAGCCACAGCCCCAGCTCCCCCTAGATATAAACGTTTTAAATGACAAGTTGGTCCAGCAAATCAGCTTTACTGACTTTAAGGATATAGTCCAATTCTCCAAGACATGGTTCTTTGCGAAGAGGAAGGATCACTGTGTCGCTGTCACTGTCGTCCCATTGCCCATCAATTTGCTCGAGTGGGCGCCGGTAATGTGTCTGTTCATCCCTGTCACGTTCAGGGTCAGGGGAATGAGGCCCATTAGTGTTACTGTTTTTGGCATATCGAATACGCCATGGGTAGCTTACCAGGCTCTGCCGTACAAGATTCTGCATCGCTCTCTTCCGGGAGCTTTGTTTTATAGTCTCTGGATCTTGGCTGTTGATAAGATTACACGGTGCCGGGGGGCAGTTGGTGGGTGTGACTGCCAAGGTACTGGAAAATGGGGGATCTGGGTGGAGGAGGCCCAGTCCTGATCCGAGCGGCCTTGGAGACCTCAGCCACGGGTCCCACACACCTGGGTTCCTCTGCCGGTTCCTTCATGCATGAGGCTCATCCGAGCATGTGGAGAGTGGCCTTGAGTATGGTCGCAGCTGGGTTCTGGAGGTTTTCTGCTGCCGGGGCTCTGCTCAGGGCAGGGAGGGAAACTCAACCCGCCCCCCTCCGAGGGGCCCCCATGAAGACAGCCCGGCGCGGGGGCAAGAGATTATGCATTGCTCTCTTCCAGGAGCTTTGTTTTATAGTCTCTGGATCTTGCCTATTGATAAGATTACACGGTGCCGGGAGCAGTTGGTGGGTGTGACTGCCAAGGTACTGGAAAAGGGTGGGGGGGTGTTGGGTGGAGGAAGCCCAGTCCTGATCCGAGTAGGCTTAGAGATCTCAGCCACGGGTCCCCCATACCTGGGTTCCTCTGTTGGTTCCTTCATGCATGAGGCTCATCTGAGTGTGTAGAGAGGGGCCTTGAGCATCTTCAGATTGTATAAAGAGGAAAGATAAGAAAGAAAATTATTAAAATGAAGACTGGGAGGGCGTGACTTTTACTACCAGGTATTAAAAATGTATCATGAAACTTGAGAGGCAAAAGCATGTTATTGATGGAGGGATGGTTTGACACCCACTGGAACTATCTCTGAAAATGATGCACAAACAGTGTTTGGAAGGTCTGATCGACTGTAGTAGCCCTGGCCACAAAACAGTGTCCGGCGTTTCGGAAGTGGAAAGGTAAACGCTACATGTGTTGAAATCATCTTGGGAAAGCTTACATCGTTTTAATTTTTCTTCCTAATATTTTATACCTATGCATATATATGGGCTGGAGCAATGGCACAGCGGGTAGGACATTTGCCTTGCAAACGGCCGACCCAGATTCGATTCCTCCGCCCCTCTCGGAGAGCCCAGCAAGCTACTGAGAGTGTCTCGCCTGCTATGGCAGAGCCTGGCAAGCTACCCGTGGCGTATTCCATATGCCAAAAACAGTGACAAGAAGTCTCACAACTCCATTGTGAAATGCTACTGGTGCCCGCACGAGCAAATTGATAAACAATGGGACAACTGTGCTGCTGTGCTAAGCATACACACACACACACACACACACACACACACACACACACACACACACATAATGTACATAAACATGCTACCCCGGAATCACTGTGGAGAGAATGAATTATTATGTCAGACCACTTGAGCCCTAGATCTGCTGATCTGCTGCTCAGGGATCTGTTTTAGTCTCCTAACCTGGCCCTCTCAGGGAGAACGGGGCCTCTGTTCTGGGGGGAAAGAGAGAATATAGATGAGTCTGTACAGAGAACTCTTAGCTCAGTACATCAGAGCCAGCGGTGCTCAGGGCTGACTCCTGGCTCTGTCCCCAGGGATCACTCCTGGTGGGGCTCGGGGGACCATCTGGGGTGCTGCGGATTGCACCTGGGTCAGTGACGTGCAGAGCCAGCACTTTGCCTGCTGTCCTATCGCTCGAGCCTTGTTAATTGCCCCTTAAAACATTCTGCTTCTCATTTTGTTCCTTGTAAAGCTGAAAAAGAACATATATATTTAGATATTTTTCTTTTGAAAAATGCATTTTTCCAGCAGCAAGTTTAGCATTTTTTGCAAACTCTTGGTGACTCTGACCTAAGGTAAATGCTCGGATGAGGTCAGACTTAAACATTCCTCCCTGAACCTTGACCTTTGGCTAATGCAAAGATCACACATTTGTCCTGATGGTATTTTTAAACCAACACGTGAAAAATGGCTTCATAACAGATACTCAAAGAACATGACCATACGTGTCACCTTCACCATGCATACCACACTTTTGCAAATAAGGCGATTTATGCTTTTAGTTGACCTTTGGGGAAATACAGAAGTGCTCAGGGGAAAAGGTGAATTTCACCTCCTGTGCCTCTGTGAGTTGGCCAGGGTGGGCATCTTCGTTGATTTGCCATTAGATTTCATTGGTATTTCACTTGGCTTTCATGTTGTAAGTTGTACACGGTTTCTGAATGCTCTAAAACACCGAAAACATGTTCCATCCTGAAATAAAGAAACTCACTGCAGAGCCTCTGAGGGCAAAGTGGTTTTTGTCACCGGCAAAGCATCTTCTGAAGGAGAATAGGGAGTGACAGAAGCGTTCCCTCGGACTTGTCCTTCTTAGGTTCCGGAGACACACTCTTTTCTCATAGCTGGAAGAGACAGGAGGAGCGCTCCGGTGTCCTGTCTAATCTGAGGGTTCATGAGAGGCTCTGGAGAGAGAACTGAGACCAGGTTCCCTGCTGATCAGTCATACACTAAAGGCACACACACACACACACACACACACACACACACACAGACTCACACATCTAAGTCTTAGCCATATTCTCTTGGTGACCATCAATTGGACACTATCAGTCTTCCTTCTGATTATCCTTGTTCCAGATGTTTTTCTCGAAGGAGCAATCAGAGGGAAACAATTAATATTTGTGTATTTCTGTAAAAACGTAAGAATAAGGATAGAGATGAGGGCTGGAGCGATAGTACAGTGGTTAGGGCAGGTCGCCACGGACAATGCCAGTCTGGGTTTCCAGCTGTGGCAGCATTCAGGCCCACGACCTCCTTGGGGTGCCTTGATCTCTCAGGGGTATATGTCTTGTCACTACAAATTAAACTTATTCCCATAGGCGGAGGACAGAATGTCGAGTATAAGTTAACTAATTCTGTCACGTGCCAGGCCAGGCTGAAGTCCTAGCAGCCGTGTCTCCTACTTCTGGGGGAAGTACCTACAGGTTCATACCTGCACATATATAATTTATTGGACAGCCGGCTCATCAAGTATATTGGTTTTCATAGCCCCACCATTGTCAGCATATTTCAGATTGGATTTGCAGCTGACATGGTCGAATGAAAAAAATACTGACATGTTTCAATATTGCAGTTGACATTTCTAGTATTATTATTAGTTGTTTCATTCCATGTAGTAGCCTTGTTCGGATGGGCTTGTGCTTCAAGAAATCCAGGGACTCCTCCATCCCCGAGAGCTGCCTGGCTCTGGGACCCCGTCCTGCTCGCCTTCCGAGAAGGGAATCACGACAACCCGTAGTGCAGCTTGCAGATAACCTGTGTCACCCCGAACATTCCCACAGCACTCACTCGAAAATGACATCAGGGAAGGAGCTTCTCTGGAGGAGCAGGGCTGTGTCCGCTTCATGCTCCTCCACAGCGTATTTGTGGTTCGAGCCGACTTCCTCTCCCTCCGCGATGGCCACCACATAGTTTAGACCTTGATAAGTCCCTGGAAGGTTCCATCTGACCCACATTTCCTATCAGCCTTCCCAGAATCTTCAGGACAAATACATAAGCTCCAAATTGCTCTCCCTATCTGCCTATCTCCTCTCCTAGCGAAGCTTGGTGGGAAGACATTTTTTCAAAAGTATTTATTCTTCTGAGCGGCAGAAGACTGGTGTTCATTTGCATATAAATAGAGACATTTGTATTCAAAGCTTGAGATTTAGCAAAATGTCCCAGAAAATCAAAACAAAACAAAACAGAAAAAAAAAAAAAAGCAAAGCCAGACAACTTCAGGAGTCCCCACTTCTTGAGAGGTGGAACTCTTGATCTTTCCTGTGTTTGTGGGGACTGGCTGGGCCAGCCTGGAGACCAGTATAGACACCATCCGAGGTTCTGTTGTTGACGGGTGCGGTTTAGCAAAGGGACCTTCTGTCACCTCGTGCTCACCCCAAGGTGGGAATGAGCAGCTTTATCTAGTGGGGTTCACTTAGAGGCTCACTCCCAACTCCCAGCTCTTGAGTAGAATTAACAGGCAGCTTTCTAGAGGAGTTGTCATCAACCCGGGGGGGGGGGGGGGGGGAGTCATGCAGTGAGCATGCCTCCAATGGAAGGCTCCCTGGGGAGCCGTAAGAACATGGGCCCATCTCCAGGGGCCCGTTAGGGAGACGTGTTTACCTCTTGCTGGGTTATTGTCAACACCGCATGTGGGTGCCCCTCTCAGTGAAACAGGACTCGAACCATTTGTCCCTGGAGATAAAAAGTCTTCCCCATTGGGGCCATCATCAGAGTGAATGGGACTGAGTGAATAATGGGGTGGTTCTCCCTAAATCCTGGGCTGAGATCAATGCTCACTGCCCAGGGCCTTTGAGGGGGGGGAGGGCAGGGGGCATGAATAGGTAAGTGCATTGCTAACAACTGGGGCATAAAGTCTTCCCTGTAGGATTTATTTCCCTCACCAAAGAAACAACCATATTTGTGTTTTCTTATTGTATAAAAATATGGACTGGAGCGATAGCACAGCGGGTAGGGCATTTACCTTGCACGAAGCCGACCTGGATTTGATTCCTGCATTCCTATCGGAGAGCCTGGCAAGCTACTGATTGTATCCCGCCCGCAGGGCAGAGCCTGGCAAGCTACCCGTGGCATATCCGATATGCCAAAAACAGTAACAACAAGTCTCACAATGGAGACGTTATTCGCACCCGCTCGAGCAAATCGATGAACAACAGGACGCTAGTGCTACAATGCAGTACAGTATAAAAATATGGGACTTACACAGTTCTCAGGAGCCATCCTTCGCCCTCTTGATTTGAAGCCAACTTTTAAATCAAATGCAGCTTGTCAAGATGGCATAGAAACTCCCCCTAAAGGGTCAAGAAGATGACTCAAAGGCTTTCTTTCACAGGCCCCAAGTTCGGTTCCTGGTACTGAGTCCTGAACATTGCTGGGAGAGACCCAGAATCCAAAACCAACCAACGAACCAACCAACCAACCAATAGCAACAACAAAAAGACTCAGTGAGATTGGGGGGTGGGCAGGAGAAGGGATTTTCAGCCAATTCCAAAGATGCTTTTATGAAAGACGCTGCGGCACTGAAAAAGGAGTTAAGTGGAGCTTCACTCTTTCTTTTGCCGATTTCTCAATCTCTGCTCTGGAATAGAAGATACAATAGTACTCAGTGTACACTTGCTTCCTTCCAAGTTTTGGCTTATTTTTTTCCCAAAGCACCTGGCTCGCAATGGGGAACATTGTTTTTGAAAGATGTGCCGTTTTGTTTGACCCAGAAGCCACTCGCAGCCCTTTGTGCCAGGCGGCTTTCTCCTGAACATGAACACCCAGGGAAGAGTGAAGAGTCTCCTGGAATTTAGGAGAAAAAGCTTTTTACACACCAAAGTCTGGCCTGCTGGGGCTATGGCAGACGTGTGGGACCATGCCTTCCTACTGATGAAGCTGACTTGAAGTGGGGTCAGGCTGACGTGACCCAATTCGAAGACTAAATTCACTAGACATCACTGTTTGGGAGGACAAAGAGGTGGGGCCTCTCCCATCCCCAGCTCATCCCCAGGGTGTTTGGGGTTCAGGAGTTTCCTGCTGACCATTTTCCAGGGATGAAAGAAATAGCTACTTGAGGTCACGGA
This sequence comes from Sorex araneus, assembly GCF_027595985.1. Classification (NCBI taxonomy): domain Eukaryota; kingdom Metazoa; phylum Chordata; class Mammalia; order Eulipotyphla; family Soricidae; genus Sorex; species Sorex araneus. The sequence continues at coordinate 4,677,408 of NC_073309.1, forward strand.
AGCCCAATAAACACACCTGAAGACCAGTTCTTCTTCTGAGTTCATGTTTTCCTGCATGCCACCAAGTTGGGCTGTCTTAGGCGTCATCTGTGACACACTGACACACTCATGAGGTGGACACAGCTGGCTTCAGTGCTTGGTCACTGATTTTACGGTGTCCTTCCTCCGATTCTGCAGGGGTCCCTTGCTGAGCCCTCCCTCCCTTTGATGTCACACGATTGTCTTCTCTGTCGAACACGATCCTTTCTTGGGGCGTATGGGCATGAACTCAGCCAGAATAGACCCAACCTCTCCTTCGTCAGCGACTTACTTGTCTTGTTTTGAACAATAAGCTAATCTTCCAGAACCTCACTGTTCCCATAAAGGCAAAACTTTTCTTTAGTTTGGTAGCTTGAGTATTGTACAATCTCCATGACTTAGGGCTGTGGTGAATTATGACAGTATTTTAATCTCTACTCTTGATGATAAGCAGAGAAATCAACTTTTAGTAGACTGTAGGCAGTTTAGCATTTCTTGTATGTGTTCTTGGAGTTTAATGTTTAAGAAGAGACTATCTGAAACATTAAGGTAGTGTTTAAGAAGGGAATATCTGCATTTCAGAAGGAAATATTTGCTTTACTGTTAGGGTCTGCTATGGCAGATCTATAATAAGTATGGGTTGGAATAATGAATAATAACATCATCAGTGTTCTTCTTATTAATGCTGTTTAATTTACTCTCAAGATGTCTACCTCATTTACTTGTGAATGACCCTTCCAGAAATCCTTCCTACAAGAAGGAAGTCCAGGTAAAAGACACAACAAATCAATTACTCTCTTCTCCCACTGTCTCCTAACAAACCAGCTTCTCCCAGTTTCTTTTCTAGTGATTCTGTTTTCTATTACATAGTATGCTTAGGTGATGTGCCAATAAGTAGTGTATGAATACTTAATGAAGGTGGAATGAATTATAAATGGCATGGAATTTATCTACATTGCTTCCTAGCTGAGGATGGAAGGGGGCTTTATCTTCTATCAAGACATATAGGAGTCAGTAGGTGAGAAAGTATCCTGGCTGATAAATGTAAAAATGGTTACCGGATGCCAGCTTAAGTTACACGGAACCCAATACCATATGCAGACAGGACAAGGTTTGACTGGGGAACGTGAGGAATATGATGCTGGCAGAAGAGAGACTGGGGTGGTCCCCAAGGACCCACTTACTTCTCTGCTTGAGAACTCTGCTAGAGGCAGACAAAGGCTTGTGTGGGAGTTGGAGCTACCACTTAGCCATTAGGATGGAGTGCCAGTCGGGAAGAGGGCTGAAGGGAGCACCGAGCACTTTTATTTCATGAGGAAGCTATTGAGTGATGTTATCTAGACAGCGGGTTTGTGCATCACTCCGCCATCCCAAAGCCATCTGTCCTCAGCTGGTGCCCTAAATGCAGCAGTCGCCCCTTGGGAGAGACGACAAGGAAGCTTCTCAGTGGCATGGCGCAAAGTGCAATTGTTGATTGCATAACGTGTCCTCCAGTGGAAGGGAACACCAAGGAGAGGATGTTGGGAGGACCCATTTGGGTTGGAAGATGCGAGCTGAAAGTAGACTATAGACCAAACATGAAGGCCACTCAATACTTCTATTGCAAACTACAACACCCAAAGGAGAGAGAGAGCAAAAGGGAATGGCCTGCCGCAGAGGCAGGGTGGGGTGGTGGGGGCTGGGGTGGGGGTGGTGGGAGGGATACTGGGATCGTTGGCGGTGAATGGGCACTGGCAGAGGGATGGGTAAATGATCACTGTATGAGTGAAATGCAAACACAAAAGATCATAAGTTTTTAACTATACATCACAGTGATTCTCTAATTAAAAAATTTAAAAATGAAAAAAATAATAAAATCATGAAAAAAATAAATAAAATCTATTTGGTTATGAAAAACAAAAAACAAACAAACAAAAAAACATGTCCTGTAGTGGGATGGTTTTCCTCCCACATGTAGGGGCCCAGATTGTAGTCTGGTGACTCTGTCACCTTCTTTAGGTGGCCCCCAGACACGTTCGTAGGCCGTTCAGTCACCATGGAGGAGGGGAGAGGATTTCAATGAACAGCGTCTGGATTTGGGACAGTTCAGCTCCGCCTACATCCCCTTGTCCAGAGCCCCGTCTCACAACCATGCTCGTTCCAAAGGGGCTGGTAACGGAAGCACCAGATACAACCTCCAGCCAGCAATGTCACAAACATTCTCAGTGTGACATTGAGAAATGTCACATTTCTCAAACCTAAGACGTAAGAGCACCAGGGGGTCAAAATAATTACAGAAACATCACCTTGAAAGTGTCCACACACTGGGCTGGAGCGATAGTTCCTTTGCCTCACATACAGTTGACCTGGGTTTGATCCCTGAGTCTCATATGATCCCCTGAGCACAGCCAGGATTGATTCACGAATGCGGAGCCAGGAGTGACCCCTGAGCACTGCTGGGTGTGAAACAAAAGCAGACAAACAAACATGTTCAGGGGCTGGAGCAATAGCACCGCGGGGAGGGTGTTTGCCTTGCATGCAGCCGACCCGGATTTGATTCCCAGCATCCCATATGGTCCCCCGAGCACTGCCAGGAGTGCAGAGCCAGGAGTAACCCCTGTGTCTCGCCGGGTGTGACACAAAAGGAAAGGGGAGGGGAAGGGGAAGGGAGAAAGAGAGAAAGAAAGAGAAGGGAAAGAAGGAAAGAGAGAAAGAAAGGAAGGAAAGAAAGAGAGGAAGGAAGGAAGGAAGGAAGGAAGGAAGGAAGGAAGGAAGGAAGGAAGGAAGGAAGGAAGGAAGGAAGGAAGGAAGGAAGGGGCAAGAGTGATAGCACAGTGGGTAGGGCATTTGCCTTGCACACAGCCAACCTGGGTTTGATTCCCAGTATCCCATATGGTCCCTGAGCACTGTCAGGAGTAATTCCGAGTGCAGAGTGCAGAGCCAGGAGTAACCCCTGTGCCTTACCAGGTGTGACCCAAAAATTAAAAAAAAAAAAAAACCTGTTCACAAACTTTCTTGTTGAAAACTGTCCCTCTCAGAGTACTGTGTTTGCGTGCCAGCCTCGGGAACTCCAGCCCTGAATGCCTGGAGTTGCAGGGAGCTGTGGGAAGCCTCCATCAGCCGTAACCGTGTTCAGACAGAATTCTCTTTGAGTTGCATGTATGACTAAGCCATACATCTCATATGTGTAGCATTGCCAAAAGCACAGACAGTGCAGCAGTGCACAAGGGAGGAATTCAGAGTCAGCCACTGAGCGTGTGTTAGCCGCTTGTTTGACACTCGCTGGCCCTTTCCCCGCACACACTGCTGGCCGGGAGCCCCTCTCCGGCCGAGGACAGGGAGCAGATGCGGTAGGCTTTGCAGGCCAGGCCGCAGAGGTCTCATGGCGGTACTCAGTTCCGCCAGGGCAGCCGCAAAGCAGCCCTAAATGCCGTGTCGACACGTGGAGACGACTCTGTTCCGATAAAACTTTATTTACAAAAATGGGAGGTGGGGCTGGACGGGGGCCTGAGGCCTGAGGTCTGCCAGCCGGTGCAGTAGGTAAGCGACGGAGCCCAAGTCACACAGGTAAAAGCTCTGAGAGGCCTGGGCACACAGAGCGCTCAGTAAATATTAATTGGCTCTTCTGAGCTTGAAATGAATTCAGTTGTGTAACTGCATCGCATTTACGATTCGGTGGATGCCAGTTGAGATCGGCAGGGAAGAGTCTCCACGCAGAGCCCCTGGACGCTGAAGGCCATCTCTAAATAGGGGCTTCTTGGGGAGAGGGTATGCACACACACACACACACACACACACACACATATACACATATACATATATATCTACATATTTCTTCATTTCCTCATACGTTATTTAGAAAAATAGTTTCTTGTTCAACGAGCCCATTTTCCTATTGTAGTAAGAAAGGACGTTTTAAAGGCCAATATCTCCCAACATTCTGCTGACTCAGAAAAAGGATCCTGCATTTCCCCCCTCAGCATGTGATTCATCTGCATTTCCAACGACCAGCTGTGCTGGGGGCTGTGGCGGCACCTCGGAACAACACTTGGACCGACTTCTTTGCCTGAAATACTTCGAGGAAGGCCAGCTCCCCACTTCCTCTTTGGCGGATTTTAGCTGACATTGACTTTGGCAAAGGGGAAGGGGAGGGTCCTTGACCCTTTTCCTGGGCCCCGTCTTGGCACAGACCTTGGCTCTGCTCTGGATCATGGGGCTGGGGGGGGGGGGGGCGCTGGCAGGCGTCCCCGGGGTGGGGGGGAGGGGTGGGGAGGCGGGACGGGCCAGGCCCTGGCAGCCCCGCACAGTAGGTCCTTCTCCACGCTCTGGTACCTGAGTTCCCAAGGCACAGCCCCGACAGAGCTCACCCCATTCATTAGACAATCACATCCCGGTCCCCATCCCTGGACGTGGCAGGGAGAGGTGCGGAGAGCTTTTCATTAGCAAAGCTGTCTTCTCCCTTCCCCAGCTCTGGGAACGCTCTGCCCTGCTCAGATTACAATAAAAAGACGCATTTCATGCGAGCTCAGGAAGGCCGAGTGAAAAGTGAGCCTGCCTCCCATTGGGTGATATGATTAACCTAAATTAACCTGCCACACAGTCTTTGAACACCAGCGCGCTGCGGACCCATCAGTGTCTATTGTCTGCGAGGGTGATAAACAGTTTTTCATCAAGCTCCCTCTCCTGGAGTGTGCGCCTGCGTGCTGTTTTGCCAAACTCCAAAAAAAAAAAAATGTTTAAAAAGTGTCCCAACTTTATAAATGCATCGGCCTTGTTTCTTTCAGTTCCCGGTTTCTCTCTTTGTTTTCTCTGCGGACAGCAGTTCTGATCACTGCCCGTCTACCCATGTGCCCGTCGAACGTCACGCTTTTATTTATTTTTGTGGCAGCATCAAAATAAAACAAGACAAAGCAGTAGCATCGCTAAAAACTGCATTTTACCACACACCTTTGTGTTCCCCTGGGGACTTCTGCTAGATGTCGTTAGCGAATGTCTTCTTCAGGAAGCCAGCATCTCCTCCGGGAGTTTGCTATCAGACTAGGGCGGAAAAGGCACCCAGGTTCTTATTTGATCAGTCTACGGTAACTCACGAATCAGAACCTCACACCCCAAAGGAGTGCTTTCAGGGCAGGGGAGACCATTTTCCCAGCACTGGGAATTCCTGGGGAGTGTCCGCGTTCGGAGATGGACACCAGGTTGTCCATGCTCGCCTGCTTCGTGCCGGTTGGCATCATCGTGGGAAAGAAAGCTGAGGAAAGCCGCCTCCTGCTCCTAGGGGAATACACTGCACGCGGCCTGACAGTCTCGTTTCAGGAGCAGGGACGCAGGTGGGCGTATTCGTTTCCAAACACACGGACGTGGGCTTACCCGGTGGGATGACAGGCAGGCTTTGGGGAGAGAGCTGACGCTAATGAAAAGTTACACTCTCCGCACGGGTTGCGTAATCGGAAAGGAAGACTGTGCAAAGAGGAACATGTGTTTCCTCTACGGCTTTCGGAGCTGCTTAGGAGTGATTGGGATCGCTGGACTCTTCTGGAAAGAGATCTGTGCCTCCTGGCGGGGGGGAGGGGGGGCGGGGAGCTCGCGAAGGGCCAAGGCAGTTCTGCGGGCTTCTGCAGCTCCCTGCACGCAGGGTGTTGAAAAGGAGGGGGGTGCAGCTCTCAGAGTCATCTGAGGGCCCCGTTTCTCGGTCCCTTAAGGCTCTATGGTAGAAGGGCGCTTAGGGTCTACACACAGTGTCCCCACAGAAGGCCGCTCTGAGGGGTGGGCCTCGGGCAGGCCTCTGGCCTGTGTGGCAGGATGTAGTCCTGGCTTAGCCAGCGACCTCTTCCTAGCACATTTAGCACGGCTTGCTTGATTTTCCAGAATATTCCCACTGGGCTCTGCATGGGGCAGGGCTGGGTGTGTCGAGGGGCAGGCTGGTCCCTCTGCGTCTTCAGAGCTTTTATTTTTCTTTTGCTTTTGGGGGCTACACCCGGCGATGCTCAGGGGTTCCTCCCGGCTCTGCACTCAGGAGTCGCTCCTGGCGGTGCTCAGGGACCCCCGTGGGATGCGATGGGGCCCTGTGTGCAGGCAAACACCCACCCCACAGGCCCTGCCCAGGGGGGTCTTAATACGCATGTGCAGCTGAAGAGACAGTTCGAGGCTTGGGTGCTCACCTTGCCTGCGGCCGGCTCTGGTTGGATCCCAGCGCTGCCGGGAGTGGTGGGTTGTGGGCTTTGGACAACAGCAAGCACGGCTGCGTGCGTGCTCGTGGGCAGAGGTGCTGCCCTCACTCTACAACACAGAGCGGGGACGCCCAGCTCAGAAGGTTGAGCGCGCCCTGCTTCCGGGACGGGGCCGTGGGTGGCTGGCCCAGAGGACTCACGGCCACAGCCCGACCCGTCTCCGGAGCTGTGACTCGACTCTCCACAGTGCATCTGTGAGGAAACTCGCGTCTCCCTCTGCGCTGGGGGTCCTGGCGCCACCCAGGATGCCCTTCAGTGAGCCCTCCTCCCTGGGGTTCCGCTCTCAGCCCTGTGGGCTCTCCAACTCGGGGGAATGGCCCATCGCTATTCCAAAGCCAATTCTTTTTTCCCTTTTTGGGTCCCACCCAGCGATGCTCAGGGCTTCCTCCTGGCTCTGCACTCAGGAATTACCCCTGGCGGTGCTCGGGGGACCACATGGGATGCCGGGGATTGAACCCATTTGGCTGCATGCAAGGCAAACGCCCTCCCCACTGTGCTATCGTTCCGGACCCCCCAAATCCAATTCTTGTTCTGAATTTGCTTTTCCTTTCTTGTCTCTGTCTCTTTTTCAAGAAAAGTTGAATGTCTCGTGGCTTGACGGTTTAGCACGGCTTGATTGATTTTCCAGAATATTCCCACCGGGCTGTGCATGGGGCGGGGCTGGGTGTGTCGAGGGGCAGGCTGGTCCCTCTGCGTCTCAGAGCAAGCGGAAGGGCTGGGGCCGGCTGACTGCGCCTCCAGGGGCGCACTTGGGGGGCGGGGGGGGGCTGGGGTTCTCTCTTCTCCCCAGCCACCTACCCTGCCTGCCTCGCCAATGCAAGTGGTAAAACGATTGTCTTCTGCGCCCCCACTCCACCCACCTCGGGCCCCCGCCACTGCCGGCGTCTGCATCTTAGGCTGAGTTCTCCCCCCTCTTGAAGTAAAAGCTGGTTTGCTCTGAGAACAAGCTGCGGGCCCGGCCCCCGAGGTGCGCCTTGCGTCTGCGCGTCAGCCCTTGTTTGCAGGGCCCAGTTTACCCGGGCGGGCGTGGATTCCTCATCCCCCCACCCCCCACCCCCGGATCCCATCACCACCTCCCTGGGACACAGCACTGCCCCTCCCCCCGGGCACGGCGCCCGCCTGAGCCCACCTTCCCAGAGCCCGTGCCTCGGGCCTCGTGGACGCTCTGAGTCAGCCTGGGAGGGCGGGCAGGGGGGGGACGTTCCCCCTCACACGGGGTCACTGGCTGCGGGGAGAGGGTGCTATTAATAACCTCGCCGGGACAACAGGTGCGCCGCCCGCTGCCCCGGGCAAGCCCACAAACGGTCACCCCAGCTGGCAGGCAGGGCCGGAGCCACGCCGCTTCCTGGGGAAGGAGCCGGGCCCTGCCCCGAGCCCACCGGCCCCCAGGCCCCTCAGCCCGTGGGCTCGAAACTGCCAGCGCACGGCAGCCCCTCCTGAGTCTCGGGCTAAGGCAAAGAAGCCCGTCCTCCAGATCCGTGCTTCCCTTTGCTCGCCTGACCTGTGTGTGTGTGTGTGTGTGTGTGTGTGTGTGTGTGTGTGTGTGCGCGTGAGAGAGAGAGAGAGAGACTGTCTCTCTCTCCATCTCTGTCTCTGTCTCTCTGTCTCTCTCTCTCCCCCGTCCTCCAGATTCCCGTCCTTCCCTTTGCTTGCCTGACCTGTGTGTGTGTGTGTGTGTGACAGAGAGAGACTGTCTCTCTCTCCATCTCTGTCTCTGTCTCTCTGTCTCTCTCTCTCCCGTCCTCCAGATTCCCGTCCTTCCCTTTGCTCTCCTGACCTGTGTGTGTGTGTGTGTGAGAGAGAGAGAGAGAGAGAGAGACTGTCTCTCTCTCCATCTCTGTCTCTGTCTCTCTGTCTCTGTCTCTGTCTCTCTCTCTCTCTCCCGTCCTCTAGATCCCTGTCCTTCCCTTGCTCTCCTGACCTGTGTGTGTGTGTGTGTGTGTTCGAGTGTGTGTGTGTGTGTGCGGGCACGCGCACATGTGCACGCGTGTGTGTATGTGTGTGTGTGAGAGAGAGACTGTCTCTCTCTCCATCTCTGTCTCTGTCTCTCTGTCTCTCTCTCTGTCTCTCTCTCTCCCGTCCTCCAGATTCCCGTCCTTCCCTTTGCTCTCCTGACCTGTGTGTGTGTGTGTGTGTGCATGTGTGTGCACGTGTGGGTGTGTGCGTGAGCACCTGTGTGAGAGACTGTCTCTCTCTCCATCTCTGTCTCTGTCTCTTTCTCTCTGTCTCTGTCTCTGTCTCTCTCTCTCCCCCATCCCCCCTCTCCTCCCCACCCCAGGCTCCTCCCATCTTGTGTGCTTTGCGGGGGCCCCTGTTTGGAGGAGGCCGGGCCGGGCCGGGCCCGGGCGCCACTTTAATAAGCGCGGGGCCTGATGGATTGTTTTGATTAAGGACGGCCCGCTCCAGAGGACGGCCCTGTATGCTCGCATTAGTGTCATCCCGGGCTAAATGCTGATTTGAAATAACGTCCATAATGCCCCCCCCCCAGCCTGGCGGGGCAGTGAGAATAATGAAAGGCCCTCGGGGAACCCGCAGCCCCTCAGGGATCAGCCCGGGGGCAGCCAGCAGGGGCAGGGGTGGGGGGGCTTTTCTGGCCCTTCCTGTCCCTGCCAAAGCCCCCCTCACTCCTGCCTGCCGCTGGGGAGGGGGATTCCGGGTGGAGTCGGGGGTCCCCAAGCGGGGCGATCGGCAGGGGCCTAAAAGGGTCCCGGACCCAGGGGTGTGCCTGGCGGGTAAACTGAGGCAGCACACTAAGTGCTCTAAGAGCTCCGTCACCCCCTCCCCCATCCTGCGAAGTGCCCATCTCACCCGAGAAAAGTCAGTGGGAACACAGAGCCCCCGTGTCCCGTCCCCGTGTGCCGCAGACGGCCTTCGATCCTGATGCGAGCGGGCAGGTGGAGGGGCCAGCGGCCACACTGACCGCCGGGGCCAGGGCACGGGGATGCAGGCAGGCACCGCTGCACCTCCCCCTGCCTGGCCCCTGGGACCCTCTTCCAGGCAGCCGGGGCCGGGGGCGGGTGGGGGCGGGAGGTCCTGGATGAGGGAGCTCTCAGGAACCGAGACTTCGGGGCTGTGTGGTCTTTGCTGTGGCAGCCTGACTCCCCCCACAGTCACCCCCCGACCCTGCTATACCCCCACCCTGGTTGGGGGGCGCTCATGGGTGGGACCCAGGGGCAAGTGCGGAGCCGTCTGTCTCCCAAAGCCCTCGGCTGCCTCGTGCCTGATGCGGGCGGGGTGGGCTGAGTGGGGGTCTGAGGGTCTGCGGCCCCCCCGGCTCCCAGTGACCCAGGACGCAGCTGGACGACCCCATCTTCCCGCCCAGCCCCCGGGCGGGTGTGTAGACCTTGGCCGGCCCCTTCCTGCCTCTGCCCGGGGCCACGGACACGTCGGCAGGCTCTGACAACAGCCCGGTGCTCCCTGCGCCCTGCTCCCTGCAGGGAACCACTAGGCCTCGGGCCGAGCTTGGAGCAAGTGTCTCCCTGGAAGGAAGTTCCGGGCCGGGAGCCCCAGTGCCTTGGGCCCACAGCAGGACTCAGAGTCACAGAGGGGCCGATCCTGGGGCTCTGGGCTGCAGCCCCCGAGGAAGCACCCCCCCCCGTCTGACCTTCTGTCGGCCGGATGCGGGGCGTGGGCTCTGGCGGGTGTCGGGTGCGACTGGCGCCTCACTGGGTTGCCTTGCCTTGCCCTTTAGGCGGCTACAGAGGGCGGGTCAGCCGCTGCGGACAGCCCGGCCGTGGCCCTTCCCTGTCAGGATGCGCCAGAGCCCAGCGGGGCCTGAAGCACGCGTGTCCTCGGATCCTGGGCCCCGGTGGCAGAAACGGGAGCTGGGAGCTTGGCCACGGGCGCACGGGACGGTTCACCCAGGGACTCTCGAGTCTAGAACATTCTGTTGGTGGATGGTTGGACGTGACCTTAAGGAGAGTCAATTTTCGAGGCCCATGAAAATAAGACATGAGGATACCCCCAAATAGCTTCCAGTAGGACTCGGACCCTCTTCACGCTCTCCCCAGCCGCGGCCGTGCGGGGCCGAGGGAAAGTGAAGGGGCCACACGCCCCACTCTGACGCTCGCTGCTCTCTGGCTCTCTGGAAGGCGCCCGCGTCTCTCCTGCTCTGTCGACCTGTTTCTGTTCCGTCCATTTTGCAGCCTGGGCCTCGCCCGTTGGCCCCAGCTCGCCTGCGGAGTCGAGCCCCTTGGCCTGAGGAGTGCTGGCACTTGGGGCCGGCCCTAGTGCGGTTACACACAGCCACGGTGTGAAACTGAGGCGCTGAACACCCCCTCCTGTCGCTAGAAGCCCTGGTCAGCTGGGGGCGGGGGGGAAGGGCCATTCATGGGCTCACTCTTGGGGGCAAAGGGCCGACTCAGCCGAACACCCCGATAACGGGTGGTGTCTGGGAACCGTGGGAAACTGGGTGGGAGTGTCTCCAGCCCGAGGAAGCAGCTGAGTTGTGAGGGTGCCGTCGAGTCTCGCTTGCCAGCGCTGCCAGATCCTCCCCTCTAAGTTCCGAGTGGGGTGGAGAGAGAGAAGCTTCCGGATGCGGGTGGTGCATCTGATACCACCCCCCCCACACACACACACCTGCCATGGGCAAGGGCAAGGGCAAGGTGAAAGTGGTCCCTGGGGACACGCAGGGGACAGAATCACGGGGCAGACAGGGAGGCCCCGCCCTTGCAGAGACCCCGTTTGACGTGGACCACACCCCCAAGTCGGGAGGGGCCGAGACCCATCCCTGTGCCCCCCCACACAGGCAGGGGGCTGCAGGATGGACGCGGTGGGAGTGGGGGGCTGCGGCGGGATCTCTGCCCTGCTGTCCCAGCGCCTGAGAGTCTCCGGGGGCCAATCCTGCAGGTCCTGGTGCCCCCTGCCCGCTGGACAGTGCAGGGAAGGAGGTGGACAGAGGAGGGGGCCGTGGAGGGGCTCTCCGCACCCTTCCTTATTTCCTTTTGGGGGTACACCTGGAGGTGCTCAGGGGGGCGCCTGGGGTCCGTATGGAGCACAAGGGGTGGGTCTTGGGTGGTCGCACACAAGGGGCTGGCTCTGGCACTCTCTGTGCCAAGGCTGTTAGCAGGGTCCGGCAGGGCGGGGGCCACGGACACCGCACAGACACAAGGACACGGAGCCCGGACACAGCACTCGGGCCCACCTTGGCGGGGAGGAGCCTGTGAGCAGGGGTGTGGCCCAACCATGTCCCCAGGGTGCCCGTCCTTGGTCGTTTGCTGCCAGAGACTGTCGTGACCCTGGGTCCGTGTCATCTTGTCGGCTGCGCCCTGGCCTGTGTGCGTGTTCAGTGCTCCGGCCCCTCTGGGCCCGGGAAGCGCTGAGGTGGCTCTTGCACAGCAGGAGGCTGCACCTGGGGACTCAGTTTCCCCTTTCTCGCTTTCTTCATTTATTTGCAGTGTTTAGCGCTTACTCCTGGCCCTGTGTTTGAGGGTTGGCTCCTGGCAGTGCTCAGGGGATCGTACGCGGTACAGGGGACCAGACCCAGGCCCGCCGCGTGCAAGGCCAGCGCCTTCCCCACTGTCCGTCTCTCTGGCCCCAGCCTTCCTGTGTGCCCCCCCGTGAGGTCGCACTGATGTCTAATCTGACAAAGGCATGGGCTGTACGGCCCGAGCTCCCCCCACCCACTCCCTCCCCTGAGTGCCCCCCAGCCTCCCTTCCCTCGGGTCCCCTCTGGGCCTTCTAGAGCTTGCTGGCGTTGGTCTGGTTTGTCCTGCGTTCGGCTTCTGTAGCCACGGCGCACGGGTGGATCGGGGCGCCCGTCTCCTCCGGCCGAGGTCACGGTGCCCGCTCTCTCTGGGCCAGTGGTGGGCATCGTGTGGCCGGGCCAGGACCTGGCTCTCGGGAGTCCCTGTCACAAAGGGACTCAAGCCGTGGCCCTCCGGGTGTGCATGCCACACTCTGCCGCCCCCCCCGTTTGTCTCAGGGCCCACGAGGCCCGAACCCCATTTTCTTACACAGACCCCAAGGTGAGCAAAACGGCCCCGCCCGTCCCACGGGAGGGCTGGATGCACCGGAAATGTGGGTGACACTCCCCTCGGGGCTCGGCAGACCCTGGCGTGACGGGGCTGGAGGGGGAGGCTGGCAGGGAAGGAGAGAGAGGGCTGGGGACCGGGGGCTGGGGGCAGGGTGGAGGTGGGCGGCCACACCTGGTCCTGGCTGGCTCTTCCATCCGTGTAGGGACCCCGGGGTGCTGCCTGGTTCCCTCCCGGGCCGGGCCGTGCCCACGGGACGCCAGCCCGCTGCCGAGGCCTGCCCATCTGCCATGCAGCCCTGGGGACCCCACACGCCGTCTCGGAGCACCTCAGAGTGGGGGGCCCTGAGGCTGGTGCGTGGGGTTCTGGGGAAGCTCCCGGGACCCCCCGGGCGTGCCCGACCCTTACGGAACCTCCTGCCCCCGCCGGGCGGCTCTCCCAGCGGGCGCGGCCTCTTCCCCACATGCCCCAGTTAATATTTCAGACGTCCTGAGTTTCTAATTGTGGCGGAGCCTAAGCACCACCTAATCCGCCGGCGCATTAACTGCTCGGCTTCCAGACGGGCGCCTCTGGGCCCGGCCATAATGGCTCCATTCATGCCCCGCGCCCCGCGAGAACCACAGGAGCCGGGGGCCAGGAATAACTCCCGGGATTAGAAATGCCGGCGGGAACCCCCAGCAGGGCCGGGGAGGGGGCTGGGGAACCCCCGCGCCACCCCGACAGCCCTGGGCCTCTGCTGCTGCCCAAAGGGCTCGCGCCCGAGTCTCCAGGAGACCAGCTCCCGGGCACGGCCTGCCAGCCCCAGGCGCGGGTCCACGCCCGCCCCGCCGGCCAGCGCCGACCCGGAAGCCCTGCCCCAGCGGGGGTCTCCCTCGGGGGCACCGGCTCTGCTACTGGGGAGCAGAGGAAGTGAGCTGTGCCCGGCGGGCCCCGAGACCCCCGAGGAGGGCTGAGACTCAGGGGGCGGGGCAGGCCTCTGCGGGGGCTGGGGCTTCCGGGCCACCTCTGGAGCAATGCCCGCCGTGGCGAGTGGTGTCACAGCCCCCGCCCTTACGGCCTCTGAGACCCCGCAGGCACCCCGGAGGGCTCCTGCTATGGCAGGTACGGGAGGACGTGCCCAGGCCTCTCGCTGGGGGGACGGCAGAGAACCCCTGATGACCGACCTCCCAACCCGCCACCAGGAGAGGGTGAGCACAAACGCCATGCACATGGGCACACACACACACACACACACACACACTGTGCACATGAGCACACACATACTGTGCACATGAGCATACACATGTATGCATACGAGCACACACACATGTACATACACTGTGCACATGGACATGCATGCCATGCACATGGGCACACACGCACACACATGTACTAACTGTGCACATGGGCACACACACTCCATGCACAAAGGCACACACACGTATACACATACCATGCACACACACCATGAACAAGGGCACACACAGACATGCATACACACCATACACTGTGTACATGGGTGCACACACACATATACACCAACTGTGCACGTGGGCACACATACGCATACACTATGCACATGGGCACATACACACCATACACACACATCGTGCACATGGGCACACACATGCACACATGTCATTCACAAGGGCACACACAGACACGGATGCACAGACACGCTGCCCATGGCACACATGCACATGCACCATGCACATGGGCACACTCACATACACACACTGTGCACATTGGCACACACATACCCAGCCTCCCCTCCCCCATGCAGTGCCCGCCCGGACCCTCGCCTGCTCCGTGGGGTTCCGTGCGTCAGGCTGTGCTGTGTGCAGACGTGCCCGGCTGAGGGTCAGAATCCAGCTGAGCTGAGGGGCCCGGCGGCCTCCCCTCTGCCTGCCCTGTGCCCGTCACGTAACGCATCCTGCTCCCATGACAAGGGAGGGCCTGGTCACCTCTTGCACTCGTGTCACTTGGCCCGAGGCGGGCAGGAAGGAGGCGTCTCTGCTGTCCCTTGCCCTGCTCGGGCCCCCTGGCCCTCAGCTCCCTGCGGCCGGGGGCTGCAGAGCAGAAGCCCCGGGGCCTGGCTGGCCGTGGGCACAGGAGGGCAGGAGAAGGGAACAGGGGTCAACCGCCAGCAGCCCACAGCCCCACGCGTCGCACCCGCCTCCACCCTGCCCCTAGAAAAGCGCCCGTAGGCTGGGTGGGGGGCAGGGCAGAGGCAGGGGGGTGCCCGGCCCTGGCCAGTGGGCAGAGCCGAGCTTCAGGCACCGAAGCGCCTCTGGGACCCAGCCCCGCTGAGCTGACTGAGCCCAGCACCCAGCGCCCAGAGCCCGAGGAGGGCGCCAGGCTGCACCTGCTGGGCCAGGCCCGCGGGGAGCCGTGTTCTCCCTCTCGCTGGGTCCTCCTGCTCTGCTCAGCGCTGGCCTCCTGAGCCCCGCCGCCCTGCGTGAGGACAGGAAGGTGTAACGAAGGCTGGGGTGCCGCAGGGGACCCCAGAGCCCTGCTGGGTCCTCCAAGGCCCCAAGCCGGAAGTGGTGCCTCTAGACTAAATTTCCAGCCTGGCGTAGCCAGTGGCGGGTCCCCCGGGCTGCTGACCTCCCTGGAGACGGGCTCAGCCTGGGGAGGGGCCGGGCCGAGGTCTCCAGCGGGCGTGAGCAGTCCCTACGTGCTGGATATAGCTCGGCCTGTCCCCTAGTAAATTATTCAGATGCTAATTGCTCTGTAAACAAAGCCGGGCCTTTCTCTCCTTCCCAGTTATGCGGGTGCCGGGTGCCGAGTCCAGGCCTGCCGAGGGCTCCGGTCAAGAGCCCGTCTATGCTGGCTCCTGGGACCCCAGGTGGGAGGAGCCCGGGGCGGAGCGGCGTGGGTAGCGGTGCTCACTGGGGCCCCTTTTCCTCCTCCTCCTTCTTTTCCATGGGCAGCAAACTTGACTTTTTTCTGCGACTCCTCCGGGGGTTAAGCTGGGGGCTACAGGTCGCCTGGAAGGTCTGGGAGCACTGAAACGGGAGTGCTGGGGGTCCTCCGCCATGTCCGCGCCGGATACAGTGGGAGCCCAGGGTCCTCGCGGGGCAGTGCCCTCCCCGTCCATACCTCCTCCGTGTGTGGCCGCAGACCAGCTGGCGGTGCGTGAAGGTGAGGGCAGGAAGGCCCGGGCTGGAGGGACAAAAGGACGCGGGGCTCCAGCCACCCACCCCATGCTGAGACCCCAGGGGTTGCTAGGGAGCTGCCCTCGCCCCCTCCCGGCGGCTTCCTTAGGAAGTCAGGGGCTGAGTCCTGGTGGGGAGCGACCTTCTTGTCTGGTGCCGCCCCAGGCCACGGAGATGGGGCGGGAAGGGGGCACCGCATGGAGCCTGGGGAGATGGTCCCCACGCCATGCCAGCCTGCCCTTCCCCTGCCAGCCCAGCGTGCCTCCACCCATCCATCCATCCCAGGGGCAGGGCAAGCTGCCCCGAGGGGGCCTGAGCAGTGAGGGGCTCAGAGGCCCCCTTGCTGGACGAGCTCCCTAGGGTGAGGCCCCAGGAGAGCGGGCGGATCCTGCAGTTGGCGTCATCGGCCTGGGGGGCCACTAGAGGCGTGGCCTCCTTCGAGGCCGCCTGGGCCTTGGCGACAGCTTCACGGTGACAGCAGGACCAATATTCAGGCATTTATCCTTGGCACGTCCGGCCATTGAACGGGTTGTCAGCAGAAGGTCACAGAAAACAGGCCGGCCCATTGTCCTGTCGGCCTGTCCCCTGGGGGGCCTTTCTGGGAAGCTGTCCTAGACCCCCCAGGTTGCCGCCGTGGGCAGGGCTCGGGGGCAGGGGGACAGGGACTGAGGCTGAAGCTTCTGGAGGAGACGTACCTCACCCTGTCAGCGTGGCGGACCTGTTGGAAGTCACTTCACAGAGACCAGCTCTGGGGCACGTGGGCGCTGCGGGCCATCAGGGCCTTTGTGACGCGCTTCTGTTTACCTCTTGGGTACCGTCCCGTCATCCCCAAGGGGCGGTGGGGGCACAGAGCCCAACAGAACGGGACCCCTGCCCACAAGGAGCTCATGGTCTGCTGGAAATCTGGCCAAGTAAAGGAGCAGTTACACCCAAGGGGAGAGACGGGTGCATGGGTGGGGGGATGCAGGCATCGGGAAAGGCCCCTGAGCCCGAGGGCCAGAAGGAAGAGCAGGAAAGCAGAGAGGAGGCGGGAGGGAAAGCAGAGCAGAGAGGAGGGGGCAGCTGCAGGCCCCTCCCCGCTGGGAGCGAGAAGTACCTTCCTGACCTTGTGAGCGAGAAGCAGGGGAGTGGGGGGGGGGGGTGGCCAGCCGGCTGTGTCCAGCTGTGGCCACGCTCGCTCTCCAGAGGCTCCCCGAGGCTCTGAGCTGACGCCCAGCCCCAAGCACACACTGCTCAGGCTTGGGGGAGGAGTGACCCATGCTCTGGGCAGCCAGGACCCGGCAGGTGGACGGTCCACGCACACGCGCCCCAAGGCAGCCGGGCAGGACTCCCCCGCGCTGCAGGCAGAGCCCCGTGGTCAGAGTGAGCCTTTCGCCAGGCACCAGTTTTGGTCCACGCTGAGAGTCCGTGCTTGAGTCGGTGCCCAGGCTGCCTGCGCGGTGGCCACCGGACAGGGAACTGGGCGTAGTTTTGTAGGGGCTCCCTGCCCGTTGTCCGGAGGGTCTTCCCAACAAATTGCAAGGAGAGGGGGCGCATCATACCTGCGGTATAAATTCGACCTGACATGAGCAGAAAACGAAATAAAATAGTGCCGTGTGCAAATCCGCGATGCAGGCATTTTGGGATTCAGACATGGTTTGGCCTAGGCGTGCGATACCGATCAGGTCGCCTGAGTTTGTGGTATGTGTGTGTGTGGGGGGGGCACACATGTGTGTGTCTGTGCATGTGTGGCAGGCACGCATGTGTGTGTTTGTGTATGTGGCACACACGTATATGTGTGCACACACATGTGCACACACCTCGTTAATGGCTTTATTCGGGAATGTCTTGTTTGCAGACCCTGAGAAGGAATTGCCATTCTCCTTGCCATTCTCACCTGTGAGCCCGTCGTGCCTGGAGTACCTGTCCCATGTCCTGGGAACCTGTCCCGGGAGGTGGGGAGGGGCTCCCCTTCACATCCGTCCTCCTACGGGGAACCTTGCTGTTTGGTTGCTGTTTGGTCACATGTTCTCTGAAGCTTGGAGCTTGGGCCAGGCTTGGGATATCGGGCTTGGGCGGGGAGAAGGGCCTGAGAAAGCTCCAGTAAGATTCCAAATGTAAGAGGGGGTGGCGGGGAGTCCTTAGAGGCTTTATTCGCCACAGTAGACACGGTCACGTCAAGCAGCAGGGATTAGTATAAGAACGTGGTTTAACTTAGCACATCCCAGATGCTGCCATTTTACCACGTTACCGTTATCGACAGTTTGAAGCAGTGGCTTTGCCCCCTTTTGTCACTACCAGATCTTCGGACCAAATGTGTATTTTATTTGGGCCAACTTACTTCTGGTGCCAAATTTTTTCCTTCTGAAAGAATCTGAGCCTGCCTCCAGATTTCATCATAGTTCCCATTAAAAATATACTCTCTCCTGCCTACCCAAATTGTTCCAGAGGTTTGGCATTAACGGAATTAAGAATTCATGCTCCTGCTTAAATTTATAATAAAATGAAAGGAACTAACAGCTTCAATGTCTCAAATTGTTCCAGGGCTTTGGAAATAACTGAATTAAGAAGTCATATTTCTGCTTAAATTCATAACAAAAATGAAAGGAATTAACAATGTCAATTTCTCCATGTCCTTGGCTACATTTTTAGAGAGCCAAAAAGTCATATGTGACCAGAGGCTGAACAGCCTGGGGCCAGAAGGTAGAGGTAGCTCTGTGGCACTGTCGTCCTGTTGCTCGTGGATTTGCTCGAGCGGGCACCAGTAATGTCTCCATTGTGAGACTTGTTGTTCCTGTTTTTGGCATATCAAATACACCACGGGTAGCTTGCCAGGCTCTGCCATGCGGGCGGGATACTCTCGGTAGCTTGCCGGGCTCTCCGAGAGGAACAGAGGAATCGAACCCGGGTCAGCCATGTGCAAGGCAAACGCCCTACCCGTTGTGTACACAGCGGCATCCAGCTGACCTGCTTCCATCTCTGCCACCACCTAGTGCCCCAGCATGCCCGGAGGCCTACACAGCAAAGGCGTTTGCCTTGCACAAGGCCGACCCGGGTTTGATTCCTCCATCCCTCTGGGAGAGTTAGGAAAGAAAAAAAGAGAAGGTAGCGGTATCTAGAAGTATCTAGAAGCGTCTAGAAGTATCTAGTTGCTTCTGGAAATCTGTACAGGTGGGGAGGGGACTGAGCACAGGGCTGCGTGATGACGGGGTGGGAACGCGGCGTGCTCTTCGTGTGACTTTGGGTTCCAGTCCTGCTCTGGGCGCGGGCAGTTTACCCGGCACTCTTGGGCCTCTTCCCCTTCCCAGCCGCTGGGGTCGAAGGTCGTATAAGGACGCGCCCCTCCTGGACTTTCCCAGGGGCTCCCCTCGTTGCTCCTGGTGTCCCAGCCTGCACCCTTGCACACTCTCTCGGCCAGTGGTTTCTACGCCTCCTCCCTGCTGGCCCTGTCCCCCCCCGACCCGGAGACCCAGAGGGAGAGGCTCTGCTCCGGGGACTAGAGTCATGAGGCCCAGGAGAGACGCGGGGGGAGGGGGGCTCTGGCCCTCCACCTCCTCTGGGCCTGGCAAGGTCTCCCGCTGCCGCCTGCTGAGCGCGGGGAGCTGTGGGGTGTCCCCACGTGGTCCCCCCGGGCTCTCCTGGGCTTGTCTCGGTCTCCTCTGGCATCTCAGGGTGGCGGGGGGCACGGGGGGCTGGGCTCTGGGGCCGCTTCACTGACCCCCGGACTCGGGCCCTGCAGGCAGAGCTGCGGCGGGGACGATTTTTCTAGCCTGACAGAGACACTTTGGCAGTGTGGCCCGGTGACCCCGGGGCGGCCCTGGGCGCTCAGATTTCCTGACTGTGGGGAAGGAGGAAGCACGGGACAGTTCCGCGTGTGGCCTTGAAACCGTGTCAGTGGCATTTTCAAACTCCTGATAGGCTGGAAGGAACCAGGTACTTCGGTTGTCAGCAAAAATTGCCGGGCTGGGGCGGGGGTGGGGGCAGGGGGGCGGCGTTAATTTTGAGGGCGAGAAGAATGAGGGCGGAAGCCATGCTGCATGCCTCCAGCCGTCCCTCCCTGGGCCGGGCATGGCCAGAGGAGAGGCCAGGACGCCTCCCTGTTTGGGGGGGCGGCCCCTCTCGCCAAGCTTGGCGACAGCTGTGCTCCATTTTGCACTTTTTTCCCCACCCGTGGAGGCTCCGGAGATCAGAAATCGCGTCTGCCCACGGCGCTTCCTCACCACGGCCTCCTCGGGAGTGGTCACTGCAGAGGCCGACGGATGGATGGAAGGCCCTGGCGTGGGCGAGCACGCAGAGAACCGTGGGCTCGGATGAAGGAGGGGGCAGGGAGGTAGCTAAGGGCGTCTTGCAGGAATACTTCACAGGAGACATCACCATCATCCTCTCCCGGGGACGGGGACACGCCGGCCACCAGCCAGATCCCCGGGGCCTGGCAGGGTGCGGGGAGGGGCGGGGGGGGCGGGGATTTCTCTTTCCCTCTGCTGTCTCCCGTTCCCCTCAGGGTGGGTGCGCTGGGCTCTGGGCAGCGTCCCCTCCATCCCGGAGGTCCTCCCAGCCACAGCAGAGCCTTCTGGCTTCCCGACGGCAAATGGGCAGGAGGAGTCGCATCGTGCGGCTTTGGCAAACCCGAGTTCGCCGGTGCCCGTTTGCTGCCTGGGCGCGGGGACCCCTCTCCTCCCCGCCCTGCCCTGCCCTGTCCGGGACGGCCATCGGAGCCCGGCCCTGGCCCTCGGGGCACTCCTGAGAGCCCACATGACGGCTGCCACGTCTTTCCTAGCCGTGGCGAAGCGTTTCCATGCTCGGGGCCGGAGGATAGTACAGTGAGGAAGGCGCTTCCCCACCCCACTGACCCGGGTTCGAGCCCCGGCATCCCACAGGGTCCCCCGAGCACCGCCAGGAGTGATTCCTGAGTGCAGAGCCAGGAGTCAGCCCTGAGCATCGCCGGGGGTGACCCCAAACAAAGCAAAACAAGGTCGTTTGTTCAGTTTCATTTTCCTTTACTACTCACCCGCCTAGTTCCCTCTGTTCCGGCTCTATCCCGGTGCTCCTGGGTCCCGGCCCTCCCACACACGGCACTGCTGGGTCGGAGCACTGCACCGTCCAGCCGAGCACCACTGGGGGGGTCCCGCTCGGCCTCCCGAGCACTGCTAGGGAGGAGCGAGCACCCCGTCAGAGAACCCCACAGCAGGGACCGGCCGGTCCCCCTGGCCCTGCGAGACATTCGCTCTCCGGGCCGGCTCAGCGCCCTGCCCGTGGCCCTCGCTCACGGCCCACCGTCCACACCCGTGTCCTCCTGCTGACCCGCCCTGGGCTGTGCAGAAACGGAGGAGTGCGGCCTGCCCACACTTCGGGGGGTGCCACCCGTGCCCCCATCCCTTGGAGCCGGGGAAACTTTCTGGGAAATTTGGCATTGGAGTCGTCCCCTGTCTGTCCACTCTGCTCCCCCTGCTTGCTGAGTGGTGGGCCCCGTGGCCTGCCCGGGACTGGGGGACGTGAGGACCCGGGGGAGAGGCCCAGTGTCCCAGCTTGGGTGCTGGGGTTTCTGGGACCCCAGAGGCCGGCCGCAGTGAGGTGCCGGGGCGGGTGGGCTCTGCTCAGAGAACCATCTCCCTCGGGAGGGGCAGCAAGGGCCAGCACCAGGGTGGACGGTCAGGGGCCTGGGCCACTCCTCGCCAGCCCCGTCTCTGAGGAGAGGAGTGGCTGGCCAAACTGTCCCGCCCGTGGCCTCCCTGTCATCTCTGGCTGCTCCGTGGCCAGGCCCAGGGGACAGAGTCACCGTGGGGGTTCCTGGGCCGTTTCAGAGAGATGCGTCCAGACACCCACCTGGGACAAACCTGCTTTTCTCCAGCCTTTACGAGGCCGACAGCTGGCCAGCAGGGGTGCGGCACCCGTAACACTCACCTCTGCGGGGAGGGAGGGTCTGGGGCGACTCACTTCCGCAGTGCTCGGGGCTGACCCCTAGCTCTGCTCGGAGGTCACTCCTGGTGGGCTGGAGGCACCGGGTGGGACGCCGAGGATGGAGCTCACGTTGCCGTGTGCAAGGCAAATGCCTCACCCCCTGCACGAGGGCTCCCGACCCCAACGCTCACTCCTTACTCTGCAGGGCCCCCGTCAAGCCCGGGCCCTGCGGTGGGGTGTGGGTGCTGGCCAGCTTGCACAGCTGACGCCCGGCCGGGGCCAGGCCCGACGGTGGCTGGGGAGAGCAGTGGGCAGGGTCCTGTCCACCATCCCTTTCGCACTCAAGCTCAGCACAGGCATCAGAAGCCCACGTGGCCCCCCGGTCAGGCCCGCGCGTGGCTGGGGTGCGCCCGCCCTCCTGAGGGTTCGGGCCCCGCCGTGCCGTGTGAAAGCAGCTTTAGAAACCCCAGCCCGCTTCTTCACCCTAAACTGGGGGACCATGACAGGGTCCCCCGCCCCCACCCCGCCCCCCGCCAGGGTCTCCTGTGATTGCTCTGGGCTCTCGGCCCTGTCCCATTGTGAGTCAGGGTTCGAAAGTAGCCCAGATGAAGGCCGTGGGAGCGGCTGGCGCGGCAGGAAGCAGCCAGGGGCCGTGTGTCAGGAGTCCAGTGTGTGCGGCCGAGACTGGAACTGCCTCCTGGGCCCTAGAAACCCACCTCAACATGGCCTCCTCCCCATTTGCCTCTTAGGGCGGGCACGTGAGGTCCAGCCCGCTGGGTGCCCCCCACCCAGCACAGATGGGGGTGGGGACCCGGGGGGTCGTCCCCAAGAAAGCTGCAGCGCAGAGTGGCCGCGCCCGGGTCTGAGAAAACGCCCCCCCCCCAGCCCCGGGCTCCCACTCAGCCCCGGGAGCCCCCACTGCGACGCCAGGACGCTGCCCGCCGCGCTCGAGGCCGTGTCCCTCCCTGCCCGGCTGCGTTTGTGCTGATTCGGATGGAAGGGAAAGGTGAAGGATTGTGACACCCCGTGCCAGGGCGGTTCCAAGGAAGTGTGGCCTTGAGTGGCTTCCTTCCTCCCCACCCCCCCC
Source organism: Sorex araneus (assembly GCF_027595985.1). Classification (NCBI taxonomy): domain Eukaryota; kingdom Metazoa; phylum Chordata; class Mammalia; order Eulipotyphla; family Soricidae; genus Sorex; species Sorex araneus. The sequence continues at coordinate 4,699,705 of NC_073309.1, forward strand.
ACCGCGTCCTCTGCCGCAGTGCCCGCTGAGCCCGCCCTGCCGTTCCCCCTGGCCTGGCCTCCCTCGCCTCCCTGCCCTCCCCTCCCCGGGTCCACCTGCCGGGGGGGGGGGGCGGCGGGGGGGACGGGGAGGGCGGGAGTGAACCCCATGCATGCTTGCTTGGTCCACATTTAGCCTGGTGCATTTCCTGTGCAAACACGGCTGACATTTATGAAATCTAATTTAATAAATGCCTGCGTGAGCGTGCTCATTAACATACCGCAAAATAGCACCAGAGTAGCCCGTTTTAATCAAATAAATTGTTGCCGCCGCGGCGACAGGCTGCTCCTTTATTAAGGGGGGGTGGGGCAGCACCCTGGCAGGGCCCCAAGCCGGAGGGGCGCTCCCCCGTGCGGGGGTGGGGGCGCCTCTCCTCCGCAGGGCGACGTGGCGAGAGGGCCCCCAGCCACTCCACACACGCTGCTCCCCGAGACGAGGAGATGAAAAATCGCTGATCGTACATCACGCCCATAAATCTCGGCGACAATAACTCGCAGAACCTCGTGTTCCTGCATATGGCGGGCCCTGGGGGGGGCGGCCACCATATGTGAGCCGCGTCCTGGGTGAGGCGGGCCAGCCGCAGCCTCTGGGAAACTTCTAGAACCATTTGTCCGTGCCCGGCGTGAGCAGGATACTAGGTCCCCCCTCCCCGGTCTGTCCCGCTGCGTTGGCCCCTCTCCGTCCCCCCGGATCCCCTCGCCGGCCCGGCTGCAGTGGCAGCTGCGGGCAGAGCCACGCGTCAGGTGGTCTGCGGTTTGCCTGGGCCTCTGCTGCCTGTGGCCGCAGGGACCTTGCGGGGTGCACGGGTGCGAGGGCGGTCACATGGGAGAGCACAGGCCCCTCCTGTGGGGTCCTGGGACACATCCCAGCAGGCAGGGTCTCTTTTCCGTCCTGAATGAGACCCGGGGAGATGGTCTGGGCAGGCAGGAGCCCGAAGACAGAGTGGTCAGCCAGTGGTCAGCTGGCAGAGGAGGCTGCCCTCGCCCACGCGCTCAGGACAGGGCATGTCTGCTGGTGGCCAGGACTGGTCCCCCTGTCCCAGTGACGGGGAGAATGAGTGTGGGTTAGGGGTGGGGAGCAGGTGTGGGTCCGGGTTAGGGGCGGGGGGGGGGGTGGATCTGGGTTCTAGTGGGTCTGGGTTAGGGGTGGGGAGTGGGTCTGGGTCAGGGGGTGGGAGTGGGGGGGGGCCGGGCAGGCCAGGGCCCTTCCCGTGTCCGAGAGTCCCCGGTTCCCGGCAGTAGCCACGCAGGTTATCGCAGCATCCCGAGCGGGGGTCCCTGTCGGGTGGGCCGGCGCTGTCTTATCGGGTCTCCGAGGGGCCCTCCTTTCCTGTGACATTCGATGCAAAAGTCGTAAACAAAAAAGGAGTTCCTGGCGTTTGGTCAGTCGGAGAGAAAGGCCGGGAAGAGCCGGCAGGAAGTGAGGGAGTGGGTGCCTGGCCTGTGCCCCCAGAAAGGGAAGTTGAGGCGGGGGCTGGAGGGGACGGCCCCTCCCGCTCCCCCCAGCCTTCTCTCGGCCACCTCCGCGCCCTCCTGCTCTGGGCCTGGGTCCGGTGGCACAGGGAGGACCATCTCCCCCCCTCCCCGCTGCCCAGATTACTAAGAAGTCCCAGTTGCTCTCGGGGGCCCGACCTCTGCGTCCCACCCACCACTCCGACCAGGCGGCTGGGGCCGCAGTGGGAGGGAGGACGGGACTGGGGGGGGGGGTGCGGAGCCCTTGCCTCCCTGGCACCAAGGTTAGGCCCGGCTGCCTCTGTGCTATTCTCATGCTAATCATTTTACCAAGTGATATTTGATTGTTTCTATAAAAGCTCTCGGTCGTGTCACTCACCGCAGGCTTTTTAAAGACCTCAACACACAGGAGAGCAGCGCCCGCCCCGGAGTCCATTAAAGAATTAGTTTCTCTCACTGCCCACGTCTGGGCAGCGGGGGCCACCGCACCCCTCCGCCCGCCTGAGCGGGGCTGGCCACTCCCAGCCTGGACTCGGCTGGCCGGAGCCGAGGGCAGCCAGACGCCCGGCAGCCCTTTCCAGCCCGAGGCCGGCTGTGCACGCCCCCCCCAGCACCCACTGGCTTCCCTGCCACTCTCCCCCCCCACACAGCGGCTGGGGTCTGGGGGCTGGTGTGCTTGGAGGGAGGTCCCGGGGCCGCGCCTGCCCCTTCGGAGAGCTCAGTGGTCTGTGCAGGCCCCCAGGGGCAGCCACGGGAAAGGCCGCCGCTCCTTGACGGCCATGATGCAGCCCAGGGCAGCCCCCAGCTCCACTCTCGGCCCCGTGGGGGACCCAGACATCCCGGGCCGCAGTGCGTGGGGGGTCTTGCCGCCCCCGCCCCCCGGGGTCGGAATGGGCCTGGGCCGGGCCGGTCCTTCCCGGGTGCTGCCGTCCACAGATTTGATTCATGGAAGTCGCGGTCGATTCTGGCTTATTTTTGCCCTCCTAACCGCAAACCTCTTCCTTTTTCTCTGATTCTCCTAAATGTCTCGTGCCACCCCGGGAGAGCCGGAAGCAGCCTTCTTCCCGAAAGAGAACTTAGAGCAACCACGGGCCCTTCACACCGCCCCCCTGCCCCCGTGCCACCCCGAGCCCGCTTGCCGTGCGGGGCCTGAGGGGCCGGGGCGGGGGGAATCACAGCTGGGGGAGAGGTGATGGGGCCCCTCAACTCTCCGTCATCCCCGGATCAGCTTCCTGGGGGCTCCCAGCGGGGTCCCTGAGCTCGCACCCCTGTAGCCACAGCGGGCAGCCGCCGTCCCGTCCACGTGGGCTGTAGGCAGGGGCGCAGGTGCTGGGCAGACCCGGCCCCTGGCACGAAGAGCCAGGTGGACGCGGGCAGGACACTCCAAGGACGCTGGAGGGTCACTGTCTGCTGGCCGGAGGGACCCAGGGCCATGGCCTCCCACCTGAGGAAGAGGGACGTGTCCTGAACGGCCGTGACCTTGGACGGGCCGGCCCCTGGGGGCCCAGCAGCCCGCTCGGAGACTTCCTGGTAGCAAAGGGAGTTCCAGGAAGGGCTCTGACCGCAGCACCCTAGGGCGCAGCCTTGCAGGGACACAGGGACAGTCACAGGAGCTGAGGGTGCCCAGTGAGGTTTGGGCGCCGGCCGGCAGCTCCTGGGACAGCCCCGGGTCAGAGCCCGCTGTCCTGGTCACAGTGGGCTGCCCAGGGTGGGCCCGGGGATGGGCCCCCTCTCGGTAGGGAGCTGCCCGGGCTTTGGGGCCCTTTAAAACGCCGAGGGGGCCCGCAGGGGTCATGATCTGGAGGTGTTGTCTGTCCACTCGGGGTGCCCAGCGCCATGGCCTTAGGAGACGGAGATTGGGGGTCTCATGTGTGGTGTCTGTCACTGAGGCACGACCCGCAGGGGGATGGTGCCTTCGAGGCGGACTTCCCCGGGCCTCTGTCCAGCGGGGCTTCCTCGAGTCTCGGCAGTCCAGTCCGACGTGGCCTCTGGGTGGGGGGGCGGGGGGCGCCCCGTTGGTGTCTGTGCCCCCTCCTTGGCAGCCTCACGCGGGCGACTGGGGCTGGAGCTGACGGTGCGGGAGCAGAGTGGACAGAGGCCCTCCAGCCCGCGGCCCTGTCCCAAGAGGCTGGGAATGGACTCGTGAGCTCAGCGTGGGGGAGAGGGGAGGCTTTGTCCCTCAGGGGAGCGTGGGGACAGGGTCTGGCCCGCAGAGGGCGCCCCCACCCGGAGCCGGAGCCGGGGCCTGTTGGGGTCCCTGGGGAGAGCGGACGGGGCCCTCGCAGCACTGGGGGGAAGAAGGTGGGGTCCCAGCACCCACAGAGGGTGTTGTTTGTGTGGGAGAGGCGTACGAACAGGGCAGGAGCAATGGGGCTGCAGGCAGGGCCCCTGCCTGGCACGCTGCCAGCCCCGTTCTTTCCAGCACTGTGTATCTGGACATCCGAGCACAGGGCCAGGAGTCCCCGAAGCAAAAGCCCTAGAAAAGGAAAGATACATCACCACCATCGCCATCGTGATCATTTTATGTTCTATGTAATTTTCGTGGTCCCAGCCTTACTGACTCAGAGAGGGAGAGAGAGAGAGAAAGGGAGGGAGGGAGGGAGGGAGCGCCAGCACCTTCCTTGACAGCTGCGGGGACACAGGAATGTCTTTTTCTCCCCGGCTGCTGTTTACCCGGGTTGGTCACTCGTGTTTTGGCAGGAAGCTGTAAGGACTTCCTGTTTTCACCCTCCCAGATGCTGGCCCTGATAATTCCCATATTTCCATCCCTCCGGGGCACTGCCAGCTGCTGACTGTGGCTTTCAGGACAGGGCCTGATGGATCACCTCCTCCCGGTTATCTCGGGCCGGGCCGGCCGGGCGTGAGCACGGGGGCAGGTGGGGGGAGCCTTTCCTCTGCCTTCCCGCGGACACGTGGGCCCCGTTTTCCTGCATGCCGTGATCCCGGCACCCTGGGCTGGCCCCGGGCAGCTGAGAAAGCCAAGCGGCAGCCTCGTGGCCCCGTGCTCAGGCCAGGCAAGGTTGTCGTGCCTGGGGCGGGTGGGGGCAAGGCCAGAGACACGCGATCTGGTGCCCAGCCAGGCGCAGACAGAGAGAAACACCAGCCCCCAGGCCAACGGTGCCCACCCCGGAAACCTGGACTCACCCAGGGAACATTCCAGCAGCAGGTCGGCTCACACAGCCCGAGGCCGGGCCTCGTGCCCGCCCCGTGCTGAAACGGTGCCCCGGGCACAGACAGCCCAGCTCCCGCCTCCTCCTCCTCCTCCCCAGGGGCTGCTCAGAGCCCCTGGGACCCTCACCCCATCTCACTCTCCTCAGACAACAGGCGAGGGCTGGACAGACTGACAGACACACGGTGCTCAAGTTCGGGGCTGCTGAATCCACAGGCCTTGAGAGTGCCAGTCTGTGCTCCTTGCCTGGCTTCATGGGCCCTAGGAACATACCAGGAACACACTAGAAACATGCCAGGAACATGTCAGCACAGACTGGCTAGAGCATGCCAGGAACATACTGGGAACACTCCGGGAACATGCTAGGAACACACCAGGAATGTGCTGGGAACATGCTAGGAACACATCAGGAACATGCTAAAACCCATAGGGAACATGCTAGAAACATGCCAGGAACATGCTAGGAACACACTAGGTGCATGTCACTGCGCAACAGGGAGAGATGCCCCCTTAATTTAGCATCAAGGTCAGGGGTGAGTGTTGTTGCCAGGGGCAGAGTCCCTCAGACCTCAGGTGACTCCCCACAGCCTCCCTGCCTCCACTCAGTCCCGCTGGGCCCCGGAGGTCCCCTCATCTGTAGCCCAGGCTGGCTCGCCTGTTCTTTCCTCTCTCAGGGCCACCTCCCCTTTCTTTGCAGGGGGTCCCTCTGTCCTCACAAGCCAAGTAGATGGCGCCGCCTCCAAGCAGCCCTCCTGCCTCTCCTCACCCGAGTCGGGTTCCCGGCACCGCCTCCTGTCGCCCGATGCTGGCTGCCTGGGGAAGTTCCTCACAGACTTCAGGCAGCTCCCAGAGAGCGGGGTCCTGTCTAGCTCCGTGCCTCCCTCCACACGGGCCATCTTGCCCGACTGAATGACTGTCCCAGGCGGGGGCTGCGGCGTTTTTCAGGGGTCGCCGTGCAGAGATTCGGGGCTCGTTAGCGCAGCCTGAGGCTTCTGGGCCGAGTGCTGGGTCCCGGGCTGGGAGCGAGCAGGGGCTCAGGACGTGTGTCTGTCCTTGGCCGACCCTGGCTGGCTCCCAGGCATCGCAGGTGACCCCCCTGGCCCCCCAGAGTGACCCTTGAGCACAGAGCCAGGAGTAAGCCCTGCGCACCGCCAGGCGTGGCCCCCGAAGCAAACAAAGCTGGCGGCCCCCTCCCTAGTCAGGCGGCGCTGCCGCCCCCGCAGACCCCCACGCAGCTCTGGGGGTGGGCGACTGCGGCCCGGGCAGCCTCTCCCCAGCTGCCTACCCACCCTCCGAGGCCTCTTCCTCCTCTCCAGAGGCGCCAGGCCCAGCCACGGAGCACTCGGCTCTGGGCAATGGTCCCGGGGGTCCCTGTCCCCAAAGGACCCCTGAGCCCGCGGGGTCGGGCTGGCTGTGGGGACCCCTGGCTGTGGGGTTCTGAGACTCCCTCATGCAGGGACCCCCACACCGCTTCCAGAAGAGCTTTCGAGCCGGCCACGAGGGCCGCAGCTCTGGGGAACCTTCCAGAACACAGGCTTCTGTTCATTGCTTTTTTGTGGGGAGGGGGTTCCCCTTTTTCTTCCTTTCCAGTCTGTTACCTGATTGGCCTCCGGCTGCATCAGATCAGCCCAAAGGCACTTCATTTCCTGGTTGTTGTTTTCGGGCCGCCCTGGGCAGTACTCCGGGGCCACGCCCTGCCCGGTGCCCGGCTGGCACCCTGCTGGTTCCTCAGGGACCTTGCGATGGCCGGGTCACCCCTGGGGCATCCCAGATGGCTGGCCCTCTTGCTGGCCCTAAAAGGCATTTCTTGACCCACGATGTGGGTTTTAAATATATATTTTTTCTCTTCCGAGGAGCCCCTGAGAATGCAAGCCCCTTCGATAAGCACAGGCGAGGGGTCACTGTTTGGGGGAGAGGCGAGAGGGAAACGCGGAACCTACCTGCTCGTTTCCCTCCAGAGCTGCCTCGCCGAGTGCCCTTCAGGCCTGCACTGCTTGAAAACTCACAAACAGCATCAAACATCCACTGCAGTGGGACCAGACCCCACACACACCCACTGCGCCCCCACTGTGCCAACCTAACTGACCGAGGGCTTCGCTGTCCTGGCTCAAGGCCGAGCGAGCCCAGTGCGATGCTCTTGTCTCCTCAGAGCTTGTCCGAGAGGCTGGGACACCGCCCGGGGCTCGGGGACTCCTCCGTCCCCGACATTCCCTTTAGCAGGAAGGGGCTGAGTGAAGGAGAGGGAGGAGGAAGCAAGAAGAGGCGGAAGGCGCAGAGGGATGGCAGGGAGAAAGGGAGTCGAGGCAGGAAGGAAGGAGCTGGCAGGGGCATGCGAGACCCGGAGGGCAGCCCCCGAGTCCTCACCAAGGTCGGCGAGAGAATGGACAGAGGCGGCCGGTCGAGCAGTCCCCGTGCTCGTGTCTCTGAGGCCGGGGTCTGTCCGTCGCTCCGGTGCCCTCCGGTTCCACTTTCCCAGGGCGCTGGTGTGCCCTCGGTCTCTCAGGCTCCCGGGGCACCTGTTTCCCCCCGGAGCAAACCGCAGAGAAAGGCCCTTCTGTCCAAGGAGGGAGCCCCCGGGAAGCCTCAGGGGGCGTGAGTGCGAGGCGCAGCAACACCCCGGGGATAGAGAGGGGGGCCTGGCGACGCCGGGAAGGAACGGGCTCGGTGCGGTGGGCGCTTCCGTTTCCCCCGGGGCCCGGCCGGAGAGGGTGACGCCGGCTCCGTTCCTGTAATGAAGCCGTATGTCTCGAACTGGGTAAAGAACAAAACCTCGGACACGGTGCGGGGTGATGAGTGATGGGCGGAGGGGCCGAGCCGGCCAGGGGGACCCGCTCACGCCGGGCTGGGCGGCCGCCAATGGGCTGTGCTGGGGCCTGGGTGTTTGGAATAATTAAACCGTGAGCTGCAGCGAGATCCCAGCTGTAGGCCCGTAACAACGGGTCTCTCTCACACACACACAAGCACACACATGCATGCACACACACGCACACGCACACGCACACGCGGGCGGCAGGCGCCCTCCCAGCGGCGGGGAGAAACTTTCAAAGGGCTTGTAAGAGAACAAAGCGCAGTTTTTACTAGTGCGCAATCTTTATGGATCGCCCTCCTTGAGGTGAAGTTATATCCTTTATGGTCACATTTTGGTAGTTTCCTTAAATTATTGAAGGCGTTCCGGAGGGCCTGCGTGCTCGGCGCGGCGCGGGCTGAAGAGGCCCCGGCCCGCCGTCTGGAGGTGGGTTAATGATGGCCGGGCCTCGCGCGCCGCGTCCGGACACAGAGGTTAATAAAACCCGTAGCTCTTCTTCATGGGCACCAGGGGATGGTTAATGTTGCAGCCCGTGCAGGACCTCGACTTAATGTTCCGCGTGAAGGATCGCGCTGCCACGGGCACCTCCCCAGTGCCAGCCTCGGGTACGCGCCCTGGAAGGGGCCGGAGTGTGGCGGGCAGGGAGGCCGTCCCCCCGGCTCGGGCCGTGAGGGGCAGAGAGCCCAGGCCGAGGCCCCACTGGCCGTGGGTACCCAGGCTGGCCTCGGCGACCCATTCACGGGAGAGCAGGCCCACCCCCGGCCGCCTGCGCAGGGCAGCTCACAGGCAGGGGGACTGTCGGGGAAGCCGCCCGCCTGGGGGTCACCAGCTCTGGTTTGGGGGTCAAGGGAAATGCGGGCCCAGGCGGCCCCATGTTTCCCCTGAGTGGTTTGGGCAGTGGGCCTGGCTCCGCGAGAGACGGACGCCCAGACAAAGCTTGCGTTCGCTCGTCTTGGGGGGCCACCCCCGGCAGTGCTCAGGGCTGACTCCTGGCTCCGTGCTCAGGGATCACTCCTAGTGGTGCCAGGACCCAGCTCGGACCAGCCGCAGACGAGGCCCGGTGCTCTCTCGGACGAGGACGTAAGGCGAACTGCTTCCTCGGGAAGGAGCACCAGCCAGGAGACGCCCGAGAAGGGCACAGCCCCATGGGACCCAGAGGAACCTGCGGAGGGCCCCGGAGGCCACAGGACTCTTGCTTAGCACTTGCCAGCACGGGCCGGGTCAGCAGAGCCACGGGGGGCGCTCGGAGGGGTGCAGTGTGCACGGAGCTGGTGAGGCTGGTGTGGGCAGGGAGAGGGAGGGAGAGGGCCTGGCACCCTCGCTCGTGAGACTGGCCCCTTCTCGTGTCACTGGGAGGGCGTCCAGGAGCGAGCACTGGGCAGAGTCGCCCGCACCCCGTGCTTGGAGGCGTGGGGAGAGGGAGCGGGTTTGGCAGTGACCGTGCTGGCGCCCGTAGCAGGCCCGAAGGCTGCTGTGCTTCCGCCTCCTGGGCTGAGAGGGCAGGGCCAGAGACGTGCCCTGGGCCATGCCCTGAGCGTCCTGCTCCACGGAGAAGCAAGGATGCCCTGGGCCTTGGTGCCGCCCACCCCCGGGCCTTGGCACAGGCTGCCCACACGGCCCCTCGCCCTGGCCGAAGGAGCTGGGCGGGTGGATGCATTTACGTGGCGCTCCCAGAGGGGCAGCGAGCCCAGGTCTCCATCCGTGGCAGGACGGGCGCCCGGTTCCCCTCGAGGAACAGGCGGAAGGGCTGCAGGGGTGTCGCCTGCGTTCGGGGGGAGGCGGGGGTGGGCGGCCCTTGGGTCACACCAGGCGGGGCTCGGGGGCTGTTCCTGGCTCTGTGGTCGGGAGGGAGCTCCGGACGTGCTCGGGGGCAGGTCGGGTGCTGGGCCGTGGCCGGGGTCAGCGGCAGGCGAGCAAGGGCCCCCCCGCCCGTACTGTCTCTCCAGCCCCTTTTCCCTGCTTGGGGTCTTGGCATCGCTGGTCGTCGGCACGGCTGGAGCCCGGCCCCGGGGAGGCCCCGGGCAGCTGCCTCGGGCGGGAGGAGCCTGGACCTTCCTGCCTGGGCTTTGCTGATTCTAGCTGGCCCCACCGGGGGGTTGCCCCCAGTCTCACTCACTGTGAAGAATAAATAACACTCGGGCTGCTCGGGGCGGGGGGGCTCCCAGCCCCCTCGGGCCAGCTGCCCCAACACCCCAGGGTCCAGCACGGTGGCCAGACACCACCCGGAACTGGCCCTCACTTGGCCAACCTCCTGCCGGCCAGGAACCTTGGGAAATTTTATTTCTTTGTTTTTGGTTCTGCATCACATGCAACAGTACTCAGGGCTGACTCCTGACTCTGTGCTCAGGGCTGACTTCTGGCTCTGTGCTCAGGGCTGATTCCTGGCTCTGTGCTCAGGGCTGACTCCTGACTCTGTGCTCAGGGCTGACTTCTGGCTCTGTGCTCAGGGCTGATTCCTGGCTCTGTGCTCAGGGCTGACTCCTGGCTCTGTGCTCAGGGCTGACTCCTGGCTCTGTGCTCAGGCCTCACTCCTGGCTCTGTGCTCAGGCCTCACTCCTGGCTCTTTATGCGTCAGGGGGTCATGCCGATCCCCCCAGATTGCAGTGTATGGAGATCAACCCTCTGGGGTCTCAAGTCAGCACGCCCCTCCGTGCCCTGCCCTACTGCTGGCATCTCCCGGACACTCCGGCAGGCTCTGGGGGCCTGGGGTGAGCGGGCAGGTGTGGCGGCCAGGGGCTGAGGGGCCTCCTGCTTGCTCGCCTTTCCCCGCTGAACCCCGCGACAGGGTGAGTCTTTTTCCTGCACCCTCGTTTCCCGGTCAGCAGCTGCCAGCTGCCCTCCCCCCTCTCCTCCTGCCGCCCCTCCCTCTCTCCCCACCTTCCCCTTGGGTGTCAGGCCCCAAAGCAGCCTCTGACGCAGCTTCCACTGGGAAGCAGCATTGTTCCAGCAGCACTGGGCCCATCTCGGACCCGAAGCTCAGGAAAGTAGGGGTCATCTTTCTCCCCCTGTCTCAGGCCCCTGGGAAGGGACAGGGTCTGAGCCCAACCCAAGGAGCTCAGCTGGGGGCTCGGCCACCTCCAGGCTGCGTGATCCCCAGCTGCCCCTCACCCTCTCTGGGCCTGCACACCCCCAGGCTGCGTGACCCCGAGCTGGTGCTCACCCTCTCTGGGCCTGCACACCCCTGGGCTGCGGGACCCCCTCACCCTCTCTGGGCAGCCGGGCTCAAAGCCAGGGTCAGTGTCCAGGCGTTCAGAGGCCGGGTCAGCTCGCTGCCGGGCAGGGCTGGGGTGTGGGGAGCGCCCGGTCTGCGTGTCCAGCAGAGAGGGGCCGCCGCCTCGCAGCTGGGCCTGGCTCTGCTGGCTCCCTCCTGTGCCCCCATGTGCCGCCTGGTCCTTCCCCCGCCGTCTGCCCTCGCGATGCCCGGGACGTTCCTTCCCCGGCGCCTCCGTCTCTCTTCCTCCCTGCAGCCCGCCCTTCCCCGCGCCCCGCTCACTGAACGTCTCAGCCAGACGGACGTATCTGGGGGCTCCCAGCTCTGTGCTCCGGTGCTGGGCACCCCCGTGCGCTGCGCATCAGTGACCCGGGACCAGCTCCCAGCAGGGCAAGAGCCTCGCCCCCGTGCTGCGTCTCTGCCCAGACCTACTGACGTGACGGCAGGACGAGCACTTGAAAGGGAGGATTTCCCTCCCCGCTCCCCATCAGCTCTAGCTGAGTTGCTGTGTGACTCTGGCCACCGCCTGGACCTGTCTGGGCTGCCTTCCCGAGGAGGGGTGCGCGGGGCACCGTGTCGCCGAGGGCCTGGCATCTCACTCCAGCTCCTCGTCCCCGAGTCCGGCTCCTAACGGAAACAGCCCCTGGCTGGGCCCAGGCCCGAGAGGAGGGCGCAAGGCGCGGCTCTCTCCGACGGCCGAGGGCCCAGCGCCACACCGCGCCCGGGCGGGCGCCTGGGTGTGCGGAGGGCGAGGCCCAGGGCGGCCTCTCCCTTCCCGGAGCCCGGCCCGGCTTCCCCGGGGACACGGCCCGGCTCTTATCGGCTGAGAGTCCGCGCCAGGCTCCAGAGCGTGGCCCCTCCCGGCGCGGCGCCGACCTTGGGCCCCCGGACCTTGGCCGCGGCTCCTCCTTCCACGGAGACACCCGGCACATTTCTCAACACTCGTCCCCATAAAAAAGGGTTAAAAGTCCCCGCCCGCTTTCACAGCCGCCTCGGCCAAAGGCCGCGCTGCCCGCAGGCGCCAGGCTCTGCCCCCGGGTCCGCCAGCCGGGAGAGACCCTGGCCAAGGCCATCCCAGGGGAGTCAGGGTCGGCACCAACGGGGAAACTGAGGCAGGCGTGATGCAGGAGAGGCCACAAGCAAAGGACTGAGTCTGAGCAGCTGCCAGCAGCACGTGGCCAGGACACTCACGTTCCCTCCCAGAACCATCCGGGGAGTGTCCATGGTGGGGAGCCAGGGGCACGGGGCACGTGCCCCCGCTGCTGGCAGGGCCTCCTCTGACACCGGGCAGGTGTGTGCTGGGGCCGGAGGCTGGCCTCGACCCGGGGGGCCCTTACAGGAGGCGTCCCTCCCGCGGTGGGCCCTGGGGCCGGGCGGGGGCTCAGCTCGGCCTCTGGAATGGGAGTGCCCCCCCCTCAGCAGGGACCGAATCACCCACCTCAACGCTTCACTGGCCCAGGCGCCCCTGAGAGAAGGGGGCCCCCAGGGCTCAGACACCCCCTTCCTTCCCCAGAGGAGCCCCCGCTGTCAGGTTCTCTCAGCACCACGCGGCTCTGTCCCCCACTTCACACACACACACACACACACACACACACACACACACATATACACACACGCGCACACACATATACACACAAACACACACATGCACGCACATGCACACACACAAACATATACACACACATGCACGCACATACACACACATACACACGCTCGCACATGCATACACACAAACATATACACACACTCGCACACGCACACACAAACATATGCACACACGCGCACATGCACACACACAAACACACACACGCGTGCACACATATACACACACACAAACACACGCGCGTGCACACACGGCAATATTGTATTCAAGCAGCTGGGTTTTTATTATTCATACTGATTTCTAAAAAGGAACATTCTGGCTTTAATTAGAAAGAAAAATATGAGCAGCAGAAATATTCAACTATCACACGGCTTCATTATTTACACCATCGATTCCGACAGGCAGATAAACACAGAGGAAGGCGCGCGGGCCGCACTATTTCAGGAACAAAGCGGACCCCCGGCCGGTGCATTCCTGTCTGCACGCAGGGACCCGCTGCCTCTGCCAGCGCCACAGGCTCGAGCGGCCCCCCGGGGACAGGGGCCCGAGGGTGCCCCAGGGTCCTCCTGTGCTTCCTGCTGAGAGGGGGTGACCGCTGACCCCGCGTGTTCCTGCCTTGGGAGGAGCCTCCAGGCCGGCCACGGACTCTGAGTCCCGGGACTCGGCGCTGAGAGACAGCCGCTGGCCCGTGGGTGGGAGATGCATGCCCCAGGCCCGCCGGACCTGAAGGACTCGTCCTCGCACCCCAGGAGGGGCCAGGCCTTGCCCGCCATCGCAGCCTGCACTCAGGGGTGCTCCGGGGTCCCCCAGCCCGGCTGCACGGTGGGATCACCAAGCCCCGCCCCAGGTCATTCTCTAGACTAATCGGCGGGCACGTCTGCAGGGGGAGGCAGCCCCGGGGCCCTTACCCATCCCGCAGCCACCCCAGGGCAGCTGAGCCAGGGCCTGCCCTCCCGCCTGCTGTCCGGGGCCGACACCTCCTCCGGCTGCTGCTCTTGGCCCATCTCACAGATGTGGGCCAGGGCCTCGGGGGTCCCGGGGCTCTCCTGGCGTCGGGTCTGGGCCAGAATGTCCTGGATCCCCCGTTCTCTCGAGCCACCCCACTAACGTGCCTCGCTGGCAGGATACTGTTAGTGGGTCAGGAGAGGCCGTTTGCAGGCGAATACACGGTGCCTTGGGGGTGCATAAAAATTGAATCAAGTTTTTTCCCACCTCGTGGCTGGCGGCCCTTTGAACAAGCGCGAGAGTGAAACTGCGCTGGCTGCAAGCGCCCCCCCTTCCCTTCTGCCTCTGGAGTTTCAAACCCCTAATTGAATCCGCTTAAAGCCCCGGGTTTCCTGAACAGCGGCAGCAATGCGAAGGCCCCTCCGTGCAGAGCCGCCGCGCCAGTACCCAGGTGCCCGCCAGCTGCTCCCGGGGTCCCGGCCCTGCCCTGCGCCCCAGGGGGCCCACCCTGCACGACAGCCCTCTGGCTCCAGACAGGCCCCGGTTCCTCTCAGGTCCTGCCTGCTGCTGTCTGAGCCGGGAGGTGGCCGGGCAGCCAGGCTTTGGGGCACCAGCTCCCTGCAGAGGCAGCCAGGCTGTGGGCAGCCCCGAGTCGGCATTTGCTCCCGGGGTGCACCCCCTGCTGGCTTCCTGCGTCCCCTGTCCATCCCTGCTCTGGATCTCTTCCTTCTCGCCCCCTGACTCCTCTCTCAGTGCTCCCAGACCACATCTCCCATTGCGAATGAGCTAATGCATGCTGCATTAACACGTGGGCCCGGACTGGGGGCTTCAACCACCGAGGGCCCCCGTGCCCCGCCATCGTCAGGGTGCCCCCACCGGAAGTGCCCAGGGAGAGTGTTTGAGGCGTTGCTGCTTTGCTGTAATTTGATTTGAACCCAATTCACCACCGCTCTGGTCATCTTTGTGAGTCCCAAAGCTCGGGGTCAGGACAGTGCCGCCTCGATCAAAAAAATGCCCATGTTGGGGTAGGAGTGGGGGACGGGCGGGGGGACACACACAGGCGGCCACGGGTCACGAGGTGACTCAAGCAGGCAGGCCAGTGTGTGACCTGTTGGCTGGGCACGGCGGGCGATCTCCGTGAGTTAGTGTTTTCAGCTGTGTGTCTCCACTGCCTCTTTGTGTGTGTGTGTGTGTGTGTGTGTGTGGAGAGCCGGGTCGTGTTCAGGGCTCACACCAGGGTCTAAACTCAGGGTCCAGCCAAGCGTGGACAAGATAAGGGCCTTCACCTGTGCGCCATCTCTCTGGCCCCTCGCCCACCTGGAGAAGCAAGCGCTCCCTGCATCCCGTGCCCGCGGCTGAGGGCCCGCTCGGAACACCCCAGTGACGCCTGGCAGGTCTCAGTCATTCTCCCACCGCGCCTGACCCCTCCCTCCCGTGTCTGACAGATTAGGGGCGTGTCCTCTCGTTAGGGGGCGTGGCCTCAAACGTGGGCGTGGCCTCTTTCCGGAGCAGCGGCCGCAGTTGTTTTTTTTTTTTACCATTCCATGCATTGTCCTTTGGCCACAATTGATAGAACCCATTCCTCTGAAGAACTCCCTGATCATCTTAGTCACTATATGTTAATAGTCAACTAACCTAGTCTATCCTAACTTCACGAAAACTGTCAGTGAACACATGGAGTTGCACAGAAAAGTCCTTTGTCAAAAGAGCATAGCCCCAAATCTTCAGTTGAGGTTCCTCCCAAGCTAACGAGAGCGCCAGATAGTAAAGCCCATAACAACATGAAGAAACAGAGAAGATCCCCACCACCAGGAGAGAGCCAGGAAAATATCTCACTAACCTCAGCAGCGGCCTCCCATCTCTCTGGCCCCTCACCCCTGCCATCGCAGCACGTCAGTCAGTGGACAAGCACTACCTGCGTCCCAATAAAACTTTATTTGTTGGCGGCAGGCTGAGGGCCGTGTGTAGATAGAGGGTTTGTCGGCCCGCGGGCAGACTAGGGCCGTGTGTAGACGGAGGGTTTGTCGGCCCGCGGGCAGACTAGGGCCGTGTGTAGACGGAGGGTTTGTCGGCCCGCGGGCAGACTAGGGCCGTGTGTAGACGGAGGGTTTGTCGGCCCGCGGGCAGGCTGAGGGCCTCAGGAACAGTTTCTCGCACCACACAGTGTCGGTTGTCAGAGTGAAACTTTCCACGAGCGTCGAGGTCTCGTCTTCTGTGTGTCTGACCACAGGCTGCGTTCTGGGGTGCCGAGGGTTTGCGTCTGGTCCGCGTGGGGCGACAGAGACACCCACCAACCATCAGGAGGCCACTGAGGGCATCTGCGCTGGCAGCCGAGAGGCCCGGGGAGAGAGGAAGCGAGGCGGGAGCTGGGGAGAGGCTCCCCAGGGAGGAGACTCTGAAACTGGGTCTGGGAGGAAGGTCTGCGGCCCGGCTCCCGTCTGCTGGGCCCCCGGGAGGCAGACGAGTCTGGGCTGGCCCGGGCAGGGCTCCTGGCCCCATCGCCCGTCTTCTCTGTGGGTGTGGGCACGGCTCGTGGGGGGCGGCGGGGAGGATGCAGCCAGGCCTGGCCGTGCGCTCACTGGTTCCACCAGGAAACAGGGGGCTCAGGAAGTTGCTTCCTGCTGTTTCTGTGAGGGAGAAAGGAAACAAGACCCCCAGCCCACGACAGACACCCCAGCCCACGAGGGACACCCCCAGCCCACCATGCTGCCCCTCCCTCCGGCAGCCACCCGCTCCTAGTGGTCAGCCCCCTTCCACCCCAAGTCCTGTCCGGTGCATTTCCGGCCTTCTCCTGCCCTCACACAGTGGCCGGAGGAGTGTGGACGGGCTGAGCCAAGCCTCTGTCCGTGGTGACAGAACGTCTCTAGTAGGCGGGCAGGAACTGGCACAAATGTGCCCAGGTTTGGGCTAACATTCCCCGAAGGATGCAGTAGGACCAGGAAATTATCTGAATTTAGATCATGAATAGTTTAGATAATATTTTAGACAAATAATAATTTAGATATATAATTTTATAGAGAGAAATTATAATTTTAATTATAAAATGATGGGCTGGAGCCATAGCACAGTGGGTAGGCCATTTGCCTTGCATGCAGCCGACTTGGGTTCGATTCCTCCATCCCCCTCGGAGAGCCCAGCAAGCTGCCGAGAGTATCCTGCCCGCAATTATTAGATATATAATTTTAATAATTTTTGGTAAGTAATCCGGGCTGGAGTGATAGCACAGCGGGTAGGCCTTTTGCCTTGCAAATTGAACCGGGTTCAATTCCTCTGCCCCTCTTGGAGAGCCCGGCAAGCTACCGAGAGTATCCCGCCTGCACGGCAGAGCCTGGCAAGCTCCCCGTGGCGTATTCGATATGCCAAAAACAGGAACAACAAGTCTCACAATGGAGACGTTACTGGTGCCCGCTCGAGCAAATCAATGAGCAACGGGATGACAGTGACAGTGACAAATAATAATTTAGATCGTCTGAAATTATCTGAAGCTGGAGGATGAGCCCAGGGTAACATCCTGGTGGCGTCCCTCGCTGTCTCTCTATCTGGGGGACAGGCCAAAGCCCTTTGTGCTCAGGGGTCATTCCTGGCTTAGTGCTCAGGGGTTACTCTTCCTGGGGCTCGGGGGACCCTCTGCAGTGTCGGGGGCTGAGGTCAGCGTGCAGGGCGAGCACCTCCCCGCTGCTGCCGGCCCACCCCTCAGGCCCCGCTCCTCCTTCGAGCGGGCCTGGGGCCATGCCCAAGCCTGGGGAGGGAGCTCTGAGGACCCCAACCACCGTCCACTGCAACCCGACCCTCAAAGCCTTCTGGGAACCCGCCGGCCCTGGGCAGCAGCCAGCCATGCAAATGAGCCCGGGCCCCCCAGGGGAATAGCCAGACCCCCAAGAAATCGTTTGGAGTCAAGACTGAAGACCCAGCCCGGGGACTGGGGCTGCCTTTGTTTGTTCCCATCTGCAAGGCCGGGCTGCCAAAACGTATCGGGAGCAGAATGAGAAATAACGGAATCAAAATAATGTAAAGGAAATAAGTGCTGAAGAGGATAATCAACATCCTTTCTGAATAGATTTCCTGCCAGGGAGACGGAGCGCAGGGAACGCTGTGCCCCGCGGGACCAGGCAGACAGTGGTCCTGGAAAGGAGAGGGGGAAAAAACCACTTCCTGGAAGGGAGTCTTTTAATTGTTCATTTAAGCGGGAGGCTGGAGTTGCCAAGGTCTGGGGCAAGTCCTGTGCTTTGGGGGTGTCTCCACCTACTCAGGCACAGAACAAGCCAAGATCTTCATTGCCCCCCACCCCAGCCCGGAGCAGGGGCCACCGACAGTGGGGTCTGGGACCAGCTCTGAGTTGGACGTTTGGTGCCTGGACACTGTAGCATCCCCGAGGTCGAGAAGGGCCAGTTCGGGGCTGGGGGACGGGCAGAGGACAGGCCTGGGCTTCCCCACCCTCACCTGGTGCCTTGGGAATGCCTCGGCCAGGCCCCCCCATCACCCGAGTAGATTCCGACCTCACGTGGCTGGTCAATCCCTCCCCGGGAAAACCCGGCCTGCGTCAGTGAACCCAGCAGGACGGAGAGCGAGCGCAGGGCGGAAGGCACCCGCCGTGCACCTGGGCGCACCTGAACCCAGCCCTTGGGTGTAGTTCCCCGAGCACAGAGCCAGGAGCAGGCCCTGAGCACCTCCGAGTGCGGCCCTCAAAGGAGGTCATTGGTCAGAGGAGGGGTGATCGGCTGCCCTCTCCCGCTTCCTCCTGCCCCCGCCCCTCCTCCCTGCACCATCTGACGTCGCCTCATCCCCGAGGGGGGGACGCCTCTTTGGTGCCTTTCTCAACCCCCACCACCGTGCACACCCCGCGCAGCTATTCCGGCCCCCCTGACTCAGGGCCCCTCGGTTTCCACCCGGAGGACGACCCCGGGGGGGCCATGCGCCGCGCCCCGTTTCCCACCCCGCTCTACTTTGCGTCGTGGTCTAACCACAGGCGTGTCTTTCAATCTCTCAGCCAAGGGCTGACCCCCGTTTTCACAGCTTCCTGCCGACTCTTCATTACCGTCCCAACCGCCGCGACATAGAACCTTTTCACTGAACGAGCCTGCGAGCGGGGCCTCCCCCGAAAGGCTGCTCCGCTCCCTGCAAGGACCCCCGCCCCCCACTCCCGGGCCCCCAGGGCCCTCCAGTCTGGGCTGAAAATACGAAACAGAAGAATGGCCAAAGAGCCTCACTTTCCGGGTGCTCTCTGCGGCCCGTCACCCTGGACAGGCCGGGCTTCCTCGCCCCATCTGCTTTTAGTTTTACTTGGTGGCCTCCCTGGCAGAGCCGCCTCTCCCCGGGGTGCTGAGGGTTCCTCTGACGGACCCCACTTGACAGAGGAGGCAGCTGAGCTCACGGACACTTTGCAAGGGGCTGGGAGCACTGAGCCTCGGGTCAGGGCTGGACTCCTCCCGCACTGCTGGCATCCAGAGCCCGCTGGGACATTCTCCCTCCAGGACCTGTGGGGAAGGAATAAGAGCGTGCATATGCGTGCGTGTGTGTGCGTGTGTGTGTGTGCATGTGTGTGCGTGTGTGTGCGTATGTGTGTGTGTGTGCATGTGTGTGTGTGTGTGCGAGTGTGTGTGTGTGTATAGCGGGGGGCGGGGGAGACAGGTGAGCCTGGGGGTGCTGGTAAACCCAGCCCCCCTCCAAACAAGCATCAGCCTGTGGTCCCTGTGTTTGAAGCGGAAACAGTAGCCCAAAAAATCCCCGATGACACCGGGCCAGGCAGACAGCTGTAGGGAGCCTGCAGAGGGAGGGGGCTGGGTGAGGGCGGCCGGCAGTGCCCCCCCCCCCACCCCGCAGCTCTCCCTGAGCTGGTCCAGCCCTGCGTTCCCTCCCGGCCATCAGGTGATCGTACAGAACAAGGCAGTTATCCCTCTGCCCCGTCTCATCTTTGAGATCTCCCCGACCGTCTCCAGCCCGCCGCCGGCAGGCTCCTTCCCGGCCAGGCCGCGCGGCCGCCCGAGGCCCAGTCCAGGCCGGAGTTTCGTAGTTGGTTTTCGGAGCAGCCTTTCCGTGATGTGTCATTGTTAGCGGTTGTGAAAAGATAACTCGCATTTTTTAAAGCTCAAAGCTTGCTCTGTGCAGATAAAAACTGTGACAAATTATGTTCTGAAAAATCATAAAAGTAGAGGGAGGCATGTTAATAACCAAAGGTGGCGATTCATTGAGAGGTCAGCCCGAGCTATTAAGGTGGCCAGGAATTTCCAGCTTTGGCTGGAGTGATTTGACCGTGCCACTTATCTCCCCCAGCCCATGCCTAAGGATCTCCCTCTCGAGGGAAAAAGATAATCCACGGGCGGGAGTGCAGGAGGTCAGGCGGGATGGGGGGAGTACAGGCCTCGTGAGCCCGCTCACCACAGAGACCCCCAGACTCACCTGGGTTTGGAAAGAGGGACCCACACATGGACGCCCACTAGGGTCACAGCCAGAAATGCACACCCACACACCAAACACGCACAGACACTCATGCATGCACACAGATGTATATAAACATACATGAGCACATACAAATGCACACATACACACAAACTCATGCACACACATGCACACACTCAAACACACACTCACACACAAACATACATACACACATGTACACACAGACACATGTACACACATGCATGAACATACTCACGTGCACACACACAAACACACACACATGTATATACACATAGAAACGTATACACACATGCACAAGCATACAAACACAGACACATGCACACACAAACACATATAAACACACATGCACACACGCACACATGCACACATGCCATGTGAACTAGTCAGAGGGGGACATTCAGGGAGGAGAAATGGGAAAAAAATGGAGGTGGGGGAACCTAAGGATTTAATGGCAGATCGGGTGGGAATCCAAGGCTCCTGCTTGTGTGTCTCTGCTCAGGAACCCTCGTCCCCCACCCCGTCCTTTCTTCATGTCAGCGTGAAAATCATGGATTCTGAGATGCAGTTTTATTCCGTCTTGTTTGGGGAAAATAAAGAGGGGAAGAAAGCAAAGGTTTCTAGCTGGAGAAGGTTGTTTGGATACAAAACTTGGCCCCGTTATTTGTTTGTTTTAATTTTTATTAATTTTCTGTTTGTCTTTAATGAAGGCTATAACACAAACAAGGACAAAATGGCCTCTCCCCGTGGAAGGGGACCGTAATGTGTGGTGTCCAGGGCGGCCGGGCCCTCGCTCCGAGAGGCTCGAGAGGAATGCCTGTGGGAAGAATTCATCCACGAGCAGAGAGCTGGCTCCTTAACCGTCGACATGACTTACGTGGGCTCCAGCAGCCAGGAAATAGGAACTTTCTGCAAAGGTCATGAAGTGCAGATCATTTATCCGCAGGGCCTGCCTAGCCCACAGCACTCGGGCAAAGCTCTGTAGCCGAATTTAATGCATTATAAATGAAAATAATTATGCATTTATTTATTTCGATTCCTCGTCGAGCCTCTCCACCACTTAAGCACTGGGAAAGGCAGAGTGAAAGCAGGAGAGGGGTCAGACCTCTCAGCCCGGAGTCTCAAATGGATCCCTTGGCCACAGGTGGTAGAAGGTCTGTCTGCCTCAGTCGAGGGGCTCATGTTGGGTATGTGTGAGTGTTGCTCCATTCACAAGGAAACTGTCATGATTCATCATTCATCTCCATTCTGCCGTGCGTCCCGCTGACGAGGGCCCTCCGGGATGTGAATAAGAAATGACCTCCGAGTCTCCATTGGGATTCTCCACCCAATGTCTGCTCCCCACGCTCAAATATTGGGGTCTCCCTTCAGCTACCAGAAATGCTCCTCCGTGGGGAGAGTCGTTGGCCGGTGGCAGGAGTCACCATGATGTCTGCTTATGATCCTGTTCTCGCATTAAGAGTTTGTTCCGTTTAGTCTCCTTGAACATACTTCCCTGCCCAAGCTCCGTGTGTGTGCGGGTGTTCAGTAGATGCCCGTTGTTAGATCGCACGTGATGATGCTTGCGCGTGCGCGTGTGCACACACTCACACACTCACTCCTCCAGCCGTGAGGGAATAATATGCTAGCTCCGTGGCCTGCCCAGCATGCACTGACTCTTCACGATGGACTCCGGGGTTGCCAGGATAGGACCTGCGGTGGATTTGGGTTTCCTCCTGCAGCAATGGCTGTTGGGACCTTCAGGATGGGTTTCCAGCAGATGAGCTAGGGCCTAAACAGACACGAGAGAGAGAGGGCCTCTCTCCGCCCTCGGTGCAGTGCCTCTCTCGGCCCTCGGTGCAGTGCCTCTCTCCGCCCTCAGTGCAGGGCCTCTCTCGGCCCTTGGTGCAGTGCCTCTCTCGACCCTTGGTGCAGTGCCTCTCTCTGCCCTCAGTGCAGTGCCTCTCTCACCCCTCGGTGCAGTGCCTCTCTCAGCCTTCGGTGCAGTGCCTCTCTCACCCCTCATTGCAGTGCCTCTCTCACCCCTTGGTGCAGTGCCTCTCTCACCCCTCGGTGCAGTGCTTCTCTCACCCCTCGGTGCAGTGCCTCTCTCACCCCTCGGTGCAGTGCCTTTCTCACCCCTCGGTGCAGTGCCTCTCTCAGCCTTCGGTGCAGTGCCTCTCTCACCCCTCGGTGCAGTGCCTTTCTCACCCCTCGGTGCAGTGCCTCTCTCAGCCTTCGGTGCAGTGCCTCTCTCACCCCTTGGTGCAGTGCCTTTCTCACCCCTCGGTGCAGTGCCTCTCTCACCCCTCGGTGCAGTGCCTCTCTCAGCCTTCGGTGCAGTGCCTCTCTCACCCCTTGGTGCAGTGCCTTTCTCACCCCTCGGTGCAGTGCCTCTCTCACCCCTCGGTGCAGTGCCTCTCTCACCCCTCGGTGCAGTGCCTCTCTAGACACTCCCAGACACAGGATGGGAAGGGCCCAGAGGGCAGAGCTATGGGCTGGCCCACTGAGTCAAAGACCCCGCTGCACCCACCTCCCGCTCCCCAAGGACGTCCTGATTTCAGGGGTCCCTGGATGAGAGGGAGCTTCGGCCCTGCTGGGTGGGAGTGGGGATTGCTGGCTTAGGAACCTGAGAAGCCCCAGGTGGGACCGGGGGAGCAGATGCCTGTTCTGAGGGAGGGTTCCTCGGGAGAGGGGGATGTGTCTGAGCTCCCATCCGGACACCTCAAGCCAGGGCCCTCTCCGCGGTGGGTTCGCCAAGGGCTCCCTGGGCCTCGGTTCCCTTTTCTGTGCAGCAGCCAGTTGAGGGGCTCGTTTCCCTTGGGGGCGACCGTCTCTCTGCAGGGGACTCTGCCTTCTTTCCCTCCCAGGATCTCCGGTGGCTGTTGCGTGGGTCTCCCCTTCTGTCACCTCTGCGGCTTCCACACTGACGGCCCTGGTGAGACCTTCCTCGCACTCCCTTCGCTCTTCCTTCCCATCGCACACTTTGCAATTTTTAATCATCTGTGCCATGCAGTTGCCACCATATATGGGTATAAGATTACATGCTTGTCTACTTGATTATTTCCTGTCCTCTCTCCCGGGCCCATAAGCTCCAAAGCCACGTTCCCGGCTCCAACCCCTCGGTGCCTAATGAAGTGTCAGGAACCCATTAGACACTCGAGAAATACCTATTCGCCGAGTTCATGGGTGTTAGGAACCCAGTCGCAAATACACTGTGTAGCACATAATCTTATTTTTAAAGACATAAGCATGAGCCATCCTGGCATATTTTAAAAGGGAAGGCTTGAACTTCTTCACTGCATTTCCATCCTTCCCTTGCCTTTATTTTATCCTTACAGAGAAGACAGAGAGCTCAAAATTGAAAAGTGTGTGTGTGGGGGGAAAGTCGCAGAATTTTATGCATAAAATGAAATGAATTTTAAACCCTTTACTTGGGCAGAGACAACATTCATATTAGAATTGACAGTCTGTTAATCACTCGTCGAGGTGTAATCCAATAAGCAACTCTGTTCCTTTTTATAAGTCAAATTGATTCATACATATTGGCAAGTTAGCTATTTCCCTCAACGGGAGTTGAATTTATTCGGGCTGTGTATTAATATCTCCTTCCACTCCTCGGGCACTGGTGATGTGATCATTAGTTCATCTCAGTAGGTTCATCGGAGTAAGCTCTGGGCAGGGGGAGCTGAAAATCCCTCATTCCTGCCCAGCTGACTTCGCTTCGCTCTGGTTTTCCGACCTGTTCTCGGCAGTGCCTGGGGATTCCGTCTCCGCCGAGTGTTTCCAGCGAGCCCCCGCCAGGGCTGCTTATTTCTATCGTATTCCGGAGGGTTCTTCGAGAATTCCTTCTGCTCTGGTGCAGTTCTGAGGTTTTGCCTGAGAACTTCGCTTGTGGAATCCACAGTCAGCCCCTAGCCGGAGCCTGCCTCAGCGGCCCCGTTTCTGTGTGAGCCGGGGCGGGGGTGGAGCATGGCGGCAGCTGCCCCTGGATCTCTGCGGTCTCGACAGAACCCCGGGAGTCGAACTGACCTCGTCGGCACGACAGATTCAGCCGGGACTGTGTGCCCAGGACTGTGCGTCCAGGTCGGCGCCGGGAGCCTCTTTCCTCTTACCACAGGCCTGGCCGAATCCGTCCCAGGTGGGTGGGGATGGTTTCACATCCCAGGCCGGAAGCTCCCTCTGAAAGGCGTCGTGAACCGCCTTCCTCTCCTTCTCCCACCCGACCAGCTGCCTCCTCCTCCTCTTCTGCACCCTGAAAATCTAACCCCCTCTGCCCCACCTCTCGGTGAGCCCTTCTCAGTGGCCTTTGTTTCCTTCTTTCGGGGGGTAGGGGGCCACACCCTGCGATGTACAGAGGTTACTCCTGGCTCTGCACTCAGGAATTACCCCTGGCGGTGCTCAGGGACCCTATGGGATGCTGGGAATCGAACCCGGATCGGCCGCATCAAGGCAAACGCCCTACCTGCTGTGCTCCAGCCCCAGCCCCTGCCTTCGTTTCCTTTTAAAAGGAGAGAGAGAGAGAGAGAGAGAGAGAGAGAGAGAGAGAGAGAGAGAGAGAGAGAGAGAGAGAGAGAGAGAGAGAGAGAGAGAGAGAGAGAGAGAGAGAGAGAGAGAGAGAGAGAGAGAGAGGAGAGAGAGTATGGGGGATATTGTCTGCCATGGAGGCGGGGGGAGGGTGGGGGGTATACCGGGGATATTGGTGGTGGGGAATGTGCACTGGTGGACGGATGGGTGTTTGATCGTTGTGTGATTGTAACCCAAACATGAAAGCTCGTAACTGTATCTCACGGTGATTCAATAAAATTAAGAAAAAAAATTAAGTCACGCACTTAATTTTGTTGCTCCAGTTCTCCAGTTCTGCTCTGTACAGGGGAGTGGAGGCAGAGTGCTGCAGGGGGAGGTGGGGTGGGGGGCGAGAGGCCAGCCGTGGTGTGCAGCAGCATCCTCGGCCCACCTGGAGCTCCCAGCTGCCCCCCACCCGCACAGAGCAGTCTCAGGCTTTCTGTCTGGGGGTGGGGAAGCCAGAGCCATGAGAAGTGACTGTCCCTGCCTTGTGGCAGGCGCTGAGTTAGGAATCCGTGAGCATGTTGTCGCGTGGCCTGTCTGATGGGGGGCGGGGGTGTCACGGTGCAGGCCTTCACGCGGTAGACCCTGGTTCCGTCTCCAGAACCAGCGGTGGCCCCGGAGGCCCCGGGCATGTTGCAGTGGCCCGGATACGCCCCGGCACCCCAAGATCTCACTGACAGCATCACGTGCTCGGGGTCTTGCATTGAGCCGTCAGCCTTGTTGACTCAGTACCCCCGTGTATCCTGAGCACGAGCTGGGACCCGCTGCACCCCCCCCAAGAGAGGGCGACCCCGAGGCCGGCCTGCCTCGGCAGTCTCCTGGGCGGCTCCGGCCTTCTTGAGCTGTGGGCGGAGTGCTCGGAATCGCTGCCCCCGCGACCGGCTTCTGCTGACCTTAACGCGACACGCACCCTAGCGGGCACGTTCTCCTCTTGAGCTGACTCAGGTTCCCCACACCTGGGTGTCGTCCTTTCATCCTGGGACGAGGAGGGCTGGTGGGTGGGGAGCAGCCAGAGCCAACTCCGGGGGAGACGAGAGACGAGGAAGTCTCGGGGGCAGAAAGCCTCCAGTAGAACAAGCCTTGGTTTCGCTCACCCTTGTTTCCCCTCGACGGACGGTTTACTGCCAAATTCTGGTCTTTTCATTTTTTTTTTACAACGCAATTGTTTTATTATTATGGTTTCTTTCTTTCTTTCTTTCTTTCTTTCTTTCTTTCTTTCTTTCCTTCCTTCCTTCTTCCTTCCTTCCTTCCTTCCTTTCTTTCTTTCCTTCTTTTCTTCTTTCTTTCTCTCTTTATTCCTTTCTTTCTTCCTTCCTTCCTTTCTTTCTTCTTTTCTCTCATTCTTTCCTTCTTTCTTTCTTTCTTTCTTTCTTTCTTTCTTTCTTTCTTTCTTTCTTTCTTTCTTTCTTTCTTTCTTCCTTCCTTTCTTTTCTTTCTTTCTTTCCTTCTTTCTTTCTTTCTTCCTTTCTTTTTTTCCTTCTTTTATTAGTGAATCACCGTGAGATACAGTTACAGGCTTACAAACTTTCATGCTTGCATTTCAGTCATACAATGCTCGAGTACCCATCCCTCCACCAGTGCCCATTTTCCACCACCAATGATCCCAGCATCTCTCCCACCACCCCCACCCCGTCCCCTTCACCCCAACACGCCTCTTTCTCCCTCCCTTTTGCTCTCTCTCTCTTTGGGGTGTTGTAGTTTGCAATAAAGGTATTAAGTGGTCATCATGTTTGGTCTATGGTCGACCAAACAGTTCGCATCTCCCATCCTGAGCGGGCCCTCCTAGCACCCTTTACTTGGTGGTCCCTTCTCTTACTGAACTGCCTTTTCCCCCAGCGTGCAAGGCCGGCTTCTAAGCTGAGGAGTGATCCTTCTGGTACTTACCTCTACTATTCTTGGGTGTTAGTTTCCCATTCCACAAATGAGTGCAATCTTTCTATGTCTGTCCCTCTCTTTCTGACTCATTTCGCTTTCACTCCAGGGATGCAGTGCTTTGGCTTCAGGAAGAAGCCCCCCAGCACGTCACAGTTGAGATTCTTTCACAAAGGACTGGAGAGAGAGTGCAGTGGGCAGGGCACACACCTCACATCTGGCCACCGGGGTTTGATCCCCAACATCCCACATGGTCTCCCAAGATCCAACAGGAGTGATCCCTGAGCACAGAACCAGGAGTAAGCAGAGAGAGAGAGAGAGAGAGAGAGAGAGAGAGGGAGAGGGAGGGGGAGGGGGGAGACAGAGGGAGGAAGGAAGGAAGGAAGGAAGGAAGGAAGGAAGGAAGGAAGGAAGGAAGGAAGGAAGGAAGGAAGGAAGGAAGGAAGGAAGGGAGGGAGGGAGGGAGGAAATCTTTCACAAATAACCACCTGCTAATTTGTTTCTCCACGTTGGTCCTGTCTCTGCCCTCTAGAAGGCAAGATTCTAGGCCCCCATAGGAAGTATTCTCTGGTGAAGAGGGAACGGTTATCTCTCCTGCACTCTTCCCCACCTCTCTCCCTCCCTCCCTCAGATGAGCGCTTCCAAGTTCGGGTTCCTGGTTTGTGACCACGGGAAGTGAGCCGCTGTAGGACTCCCGGTCTGAGCTCTCTCCACCTGTGACTCCAGACAGCACATACTTGAGTTGGCTGGAAAGCTTGTGTCCCCCTCAGCCCCGCTGTGACTGGCCCAGTCCCGTTGGGTGGATGGACCCAGTCGTGGGTCGGCAGTGAGCCAGAGATTTTGCATCTGTGACATGTTGCCGGGTGAGGCTGATACTGCTGGACCACCATGGAGAGGCGCGGCCCGAGCACATGTGAGATCTAATTCCGGCCCCACATCCAGTCCTTCCTGTGGCCAGGTCAGCTGAGTGTAGGGCAACTGTACTGTCTCCGGCCACTGCATCTCATGGTTGTCTTGAGATATTATTCACCTGCCTGTGTGGTTTTGGAATTGAAAACAGCAACCAGAAGAGCTGGATCAGTTCCTTTTACACACACACACCCCCCCACCCCGCCAGCATCCACTCCAACTTAGAGTTTCCTCACTCTTTAGGGACCTCTTCCACTTTAAACATCTTTTCTTCCTTGAGAAGACTAAAGAAAATACAAGGACATCAAAGGGCCAGCGTTCCTCGGAGGTTTAAAAGTGCATCCAGTAGACCCTACCCCAAAGCCTCCCAGCGGTTTCTCCCTTTGAGTAAGACGGAGCAACTGCACGATTGTTCCTGCTGTGTGGTTGGGATTTCGAGTAAGTGTTGACTTAGGGAATGAATGAATGAGTGAATGAATGAATGCTGGAGCATAAGCCGGGCTCAGGGTGCCGTTTGTCTGTCTCGCAGTGACCCCACACTCGCCGTGGCATGCCCCACAGCCTGAGCTGTGCCGAGACCAGCTCTTCTCGTGTTCCTGCTTTCCCAGACCTCAACAGAAATGCACCCATTTATGAATTTATCATTCCCCCGTTAGCTGCCTCAGAGCTGTTCTGCGTAGACAACACAGGGGATTCTGTGTTACGTGAAGATTCTCCCAGTGTTTGGGGGTGGAGGGGTTGGACTCCGTCACCGCAGTTAGAAATAATCCCTGGCCACTCCTTCACCAGTAGCATCTGATCGTGTCTGCCAGTCACCACTGCACAAGGTTTGTACATCTCCATGCAGTTCTGAATTTAAACTAAAATGGGCACAGCTTCCAGTGGAGCTTTCCAGCGGCAACAGTCGCTTCCGTTTCCCAGCGGCCCCGGTGGCTAGGGACTTTCAGGCTGACCCCGTCGGCTCCAAAACGTTGGCGTCTTTGCACACAGTTCTGCTGGGACGATCTGATGTCAGGTCCAAGCGTGTGAACTGTCCACGAAGTGCAGCCCACCGGGGAGAGGGAGGCAGTGTTCAGTTTCTCCGTCGGTGGTTTGGGTTTCCCTGGGAGACGTGGATGCTAATTGGTGAAAGGAGATTCCCAGAGGAGTGAGAAGAAACAAATGAATAAGTTGAGTCTCAACATCGAAGGAAAAAAAGAACACTGCCCCTCGCCCAATCCCACAGCTCCTCACGTTGCTATTCCTGACCCGAGACTCTGCTCGTGGAGTTCTGGAGTCAGATGCAGGCGCATGTTACCCAGGTCGCGAGAGATGCCGTCTCTTGACCTGGAGTGAGTGGCGGGGAGAGGGCAGAGGCGAGGGCACCGGGAGGATGTGTAGGCGGTAAGCGGCACCTTCATATCAGCTCTGGAGGGGGAAAGGGTGCGGCTCGGGAAGTACAAATTCCTTTTCTCATCGTCCTTTTGCTTTTCGAGGTGCAGGCAGAGTCCTGGGGCCCTAAGCTCAGCCATGCCCTGGTCACCCCGCCAGCCTCTCAGCCAATCGGGGCCAGCAGACCCCACCCACCCCACCTCTGCCCTGTGCCCCAAGAAAGCCTCGGTCTTCCGGGCAGCCCGGGAAGGTGGGTGGGAATTCATCTCTGCAGCACCCCTTCCTCTGGGTCCTGGGGGTCCTGTTCACTCATGTCACCCCCAGGAAGGAGTCACGGCTGCCAAGGACCTGTCTGCCTCCCCGTGGAAGGCCAGGAAGGGCTTGGGGGCTGGGGCGGGGGTCTCCCCTCTCCTGTCGGGGGCGCAGGCATAGCAGAGGGTGCTCCTCTTAAATAAGCACCCCAGCACCGCGGGGCGCTGGCTCTGGGGACCCGTTGGCCCGGCAGCCACTGCGCCCTCACTCAGCCTCCCGGGGACTTCCCATCACAGGCCGGCTGCCCCGGGCTGCGCGCAGCCTCCGAGGTTCGGAGTATGGATCTGTTTTCCAGACTGACCGTCTGACTGTCTGACCTACGCTGGTTCCCTCTCGCAGAAATGCATAATGTTACCTTTGTTAAAACCACAATTAGTCTAAGCCCTTTACAGGAAATCTCGGGTGGGTACGAGGAGAGAGACCGTTAATAGGAAGTCACGTGGCGGGGAGGCAGCGCCCGGCCCGCCGGCGGGCGAGGGCGCTCGGGGGGCTCCTTATCATTGATCTCCAGCTGCAGCGGCAGGGCGGGGGGCGAAGGGGAGCCTGCACGGGCACCTTCTCGCTGCCCCGGGGGCGGAGAGGGCAGAGGACTGCGGGCGGGGCACGGGGCATGGGGCCGGAGGCTGGGGGGGAGAGAGGCGCCATAGAAACCCCCCAGCAGCTCCCGTCTGCAAGGAGCGACCGGAAGGACGCGGGTCTCAGCCACCCCGGCCTGGGCAGACAGTTTTAACCAGGACCAAAGGAAGGCACGGCACAGACCACGACACAGAGAGAGAGGCAGGAGCCACGAGGCCCGCGGCTGATTAGCACTGGGACTGATGTGTGTCTGGGCGCTCCATCAGCTGCAGCGCTTTGGCCTCACTCTCCCAATCTGTATAATGGGACGGGAGCTACACTGAGGGAGAGTGCCTCACTCTCCTAATCTGTATAATGGGACGGGAGCTACACTGAGGGAGAGTTGGAAGACCTCGGTCTGTAGGAAGGGGGATGCTAATCAGGTGCCGCTGTCACCTGCTGCGTTTTTATTCAGGTCCAAGAAAAATACCAAAGAGGGGAGCATTCTAGCATAGACCCCCGGGGTGGGAGGGAAGAACACAGTGAGCCCCAGGAGTCGAGCAGGTGGCCATGACTTGACTTCTTCGACATCACTTCTTCATCCTTCTGAGTTTCCTTTTTCTTCCTCGATAATTTAAAGATTATCACACCTCTCTCGTCAATAGTGAACCATTGGGTCCGATCATGGGTAGCACCGTGCCCTCACCCAAAACAAACAACAACAACAACAAAACCCAGACATGCTCTGGGGGCTGTCACCCGTTGTCAGCACCCCCTTGAGAGGCCTACCCTTCTCTCTTCAGAGACCAGGAACCTGGGGGGTTATTTTAGCATCAAGTGACAACTGACCGTCTTAAAGAGTTTCAAATGGAGTTAGACTGGATGGGGCTGGAGCGATGGCACAGCGGGGAGGGCGTTTGCCTTGCACGCGGCCGACCCGGGTTCGAATCCCAGCATCCCATAGGGTCCCCTGAGCACCGCCAGGAGTAATTCCTGAGTGCATGAGCCAGGAGTGACCCTTGTGCATCACCGGGTGTGACCCAAAAAGCAAAAAAAAAAAAAATGGAGTTAGACTGGAACCCCCCAGTTGCATTTAGCTAAGACGAAAGTGGGATTTTCTGAGAGATGTCAGTCACAGAGGGAGGTGATGGATGATAAGAAAAGAAAGGCCTTGGTTGGGTCTCCGTGGTGACTCTGGCAGCGAGCAGGCACGTTCCTGGGATGGGGGTCCGAGGAAAGCCATCAGAGCTGTACTTCCTGTGCTCTGGGCCCTTCACACCGTCTGAGGGGGCTGCCGGGTGGGCCCACCACGGGCTTGTGATCAACTGTGGTCTCCAAGCTCAGACAAAAGTGAAACTTGTCCTTCCTGGCACCTCAAGGAGGGTCCCTGCAGCTGGCAGGACAGACAGAACAGGGAGGGCCCCACTGGCCGGCCAGACCCTCTCTCGGAGCAGCCGGGCTTCTGCTCCAGCCGCCTCCACCAGATTGGGCAGGGCTAGTGTGCCTCGTCCCCGCTCGCTTCTCCTGTCCCTCTCCATTAAGGAGGACCAGGACGACCTGGGCAAGGCTTCGGTCCCCACCATGAGCCAGTTCCACATCGTCAGTAACGGCGTCCTCCTAGCCAGTGAAAACCGTTTGTTCCGGAAGGGATGCCGCCGCCCCACCGACTGCACCGGAAAGAGGGAGGATTTCCAGCGACGATTCAAACAGGATCGTAGGGCCCGAGCTCGCCTGCCAACATGTCAAGGCTCCTGGACTGTTGAAATGTTGAAATGTGAAATGAAATCGCTTGGGTGCAGGTGAGCATCTGTGTGTGTCAGTGTGCACATATGTGTGTGTGTCGACTTTCAGACGCAGTGGGTGAAGAAACAGGCCTCTCCTACTGCTGTGTCTTCTCTGGCCCAGCTCTTAAAAATTCCTGTCAGGCGAGACCACAGGCAACTTGAGCCTAAATGTGACAACAGGTCGCAGCCTTGGCTAAGTGAGCTGAGCACACATGGCAGGCGTCCTGGGGCTCTGCGGCAGCGTCCTGGCAGGCATGGCTAATGGATCCGCACTCTGTGGGCTGCCCAGGCATGGCTAATGGATCCGCACTGTGGGCTCCTCGGCCAGACAGGGCCTCCGAGTGCGTCTCGACAGCTCTCCAGACAGACACGAGCAATCGTTTGGCGTTGGCAGGCAGGCTGGAGGCCGCTTACCTCCCCGAGCCGGGAAGTTTTCATGCCAGCATCCGTGACCCACAGACGCTCCTCAAATTATCTCACAATCATGACCCATCATTTAACTATGTCACAAGCATCGTCTGATTTTTAAAAGCTTATGCCCCTCACAAGGAGAAATATCTATTCCGTGGGACAAAGCCAGGGCAGCCAGCCGGAGAAGAGGCCCCATTTTATTTTTACCCAAATCTAAATTAAAACAGGTATCGACTCTTGATAAATAGCATCTAAAAATGTCTACCCGATGACCCAGTGAGTCCGTACCCAGGGCTCTGAGTTGAAGCAATAATGTCAATTCAGAAGATTCCTCTGAGGCGGGGGAAAAAGAAGCTGCGTGTCATGGTAGTATTTATAATACCAATAACAGTCACTTGGCTGCTCAGCGAGAAGGGTAACTAATTAGTGTAGACTCAGTGGACTAGGGCGCGCTCACTGGGACGAGTAGAACAGAGACGCAGGCGCAACAACAGAGAGGCAGGGAATCCTGGAGGATGAGACCATGGTCACTTCTCACGGGCGGAAGAGAGAGATTTATTCTTCATTCTACTCATCTCTGCCTAGGATAATGCAGTTACTTTTTCATTAAAATTGCTATTGAAGTGTAACCTGCATACAGAAAAGTGACGAAATTGTAAGCGAACAATTCAATGCATGTTAATGGGGCCGAATGGACCTTCCATGCTCCACAGCCTGGTTTTGCCTGGTTTGAATTTTATAATAACGAAATCCGAAGTAAGTTACTTTTCCCCCACTGACTTCCAACTTTTGCGCCTTTGCAAGCCGTCCATCCGAAGGACTCAGCTTTGAATGTAGTTCTTGGGTGTCTGTTTGCATTGCTGTCTAGTGCTCCGTCGAGGAACTCTTTGTGGTAAGGCACTCGCCCACCTGCCGACTATTCTAGTCCCCATGACAAATGTCACCACACAGGGATTTTGAGTAATCTATGTGAACATTTCTGTAGCAGGTTCTCTTAAGGAGTCGTTGGGCAGTAAGCTTTCCAAGGGGGGGGGGGGGGAACAGTATACAAGTTTAAAATGAATAGTACTTACATCTGTTTTTATCAAAGGCAAAAACCCAAGAAGAATTCAAGAAATTTAAGTCAGGATAGACACTGCCCTGTACAAAACATAGCGAAAGAAACAGAAGTAGAATGGGGACAGGGGTCTGAAAGGAAGAAACAGACTGATTAAAGCTTAATGGAGCCGATTCAAACTCGCAAACTCCAACCCTACTACAGGTGACCAAGCAACATTTCTCTTTATCTCTCCCCCACCACCACCCCGGCCCAGTGTTACTTCAAGTAGTGATTGTTCCTCTCTTCCTCCGGGCAGTATCAGGTCTTTGAAGGAAGTTGACAAGTTGGCAAGTTCCTCAGAAGACCAGCATGAACCAGAGCGTTGACTGAGTTTTCCATGCTGGGGGATTTGTCTCTGGACCACGTTTCTGATTCATTTTTAATCTGATACTTGGTCTCTGCCGAGTCTGCCCAGGTGCCTCATCATATATGAAATCCTTCATGCCGTTGCCATGATTTTGTGTTTCCTACCGCTACTTTGGGGTCATGAGTCTAGAATCACAGGGCAGTGCAGTGACCAGGGGATTTGTCCGACCGTCCAGGCCGGGAGAGGCTGGTTCCTGAGCACACACAGACCAGATGGATCTTGTTTATGTCTCCATCTTGATACGGGCTGATCATGGGATGCATCTTGGCTGCCAAAGTCAGGCGTCCTGGCCAGAGAGTGGAGAACAAGACCACGGATTCTCACCGCAGGGGAGAGATTCTGTCTAGGGGCGAATCAGAGGATCAGAGAGTCAGGTGGACGCACCAGACCAGGCTGCTGCCCAGGGCCACCAGGACGACGCTGGCACTGCTCGGGGGCTCCCCAGTGCCAGGGATCAAACCCAGGGCCTCTTGGTCACAAGACATGCGACTCTCATCCCCAGCCGCCCGCCCTGGGAAATTTCTGTCCCACTGGGCTCTCTAAACTCCTGCTGGCAGAGGTCAGTTCTCAAGAAAATGCTCCTGGAGGTCACACCAGGACAACGTCTTCTTCCTTCTGGGTGTCCTCTCCTCCCTGGACACCCCCAAGTCCGGAGTCTGCCCCACTTCCACACCATGTTCTGAGGAATTGATGCAAGTTTCCTGGGGCACAAACTCTGCAGCCCGACCTCAGCTATGGGACGCCCGGGGCACCTGCCCGTCCACTTGAAGGCCAGAGCCTGCACTTCATGGGCGGTTCCTTATACGTTCATTCCTGTCACTGCCTCTGACCCCCATAAGAGACCTCCCATCCCCTCGTCTCTGCCATCAGTCACAACCCTGTCTCCTCAGCGAGGCCACCGATGGCCTTCTGTCCCCAGTAGCCACCCGGTAAGGACTTCATCCGTCAGTTCCCACGGAAGGGAGGTGCTGTCCCTTAGAAGCATTACCAGGGACCGCGGGAGGGAGGGTAACGGGCAGGAGGCCATGGGCAATGGCAGAGGTTCGGGATGGAAATGTAGCGGACCAAATGCATGCTGAGGTTGAGGCCCGAGCACCCAGAGCAAGCCGAGAGGAGATGGAGGGAGGGCGAGCAGGGTCCTGGCCAGGCAGCTGCCTCAGAATGGGAGAGAAGGAGGTTCAGGGAGGTTCAAGTGTCCAGACACTGCGAGTATGGACAGTGGAGGCGGGGGTGGAGAAGGGCCCCACCATTTCCAAAGGGGCTGAGGATTGGCAGAGTCGGGTGGACGAGAGACAAAGATGGGCCCCAAGAGACGCACCAGCAAGTAGCCCCTGAGTCTCTGGGCTCCTCGTGCCCTCCTCGGGCTGCAGCCTGAGAGCGCCCTTGGCCAAGCGTCTCAGTCAGGTTAGCGTGACACTTTGCCACTCTCCCTGCCCCAAGTCCTCAGGGTCACGTGAGCCACACAGCATTCTCACAACGGAATGAATGAACAAATCCAGAACCACCACCCAGAGCGCTCCCGGTTTGGTGCTCTGTTTGTTGGCTCCTGCCCTTCAGAGCTATCCCTTTGCCCTGGGGAAGCAGCCAGGACGGTGGAGGCATGACAGACAGGCCCCCGGGGGCGGGGGACAGGAAGGCTCTCGGGCAGAGCAGGGGAGACAACCAGCAAGGGAGTTAACCGGGAAGGAAAGAAGGTTCTAGAAAGAGGTGGGGGTAGGTTGGCCAGCCTGTGGTGTTGGGGGCGGGGATCGGTGAGTCCGAGAGTCTGCAGAGGAAATCCTGGGTGGAGGCGGGTTTGGGGGTGCTGGGGGAGCCAGCCAATGAGAGAGGGTAGGCCGGAACCAAATAGAACTTACTGGGTCACGCAAGGGGTCGCCGACCTGCCAGAGGGGGTGAATCACAGCTCCCGAGGTCAGACGCGAAATGTCTCTCTCGCTCTGATTCACGCAGACGGAGCCGGCCGGGGGCTGCCCGGCAGACCGCAGCCCACCCCTGAGAAGCGGGTTCTAAGGGGTCCCCATAGGTCACTCTGGCTAAGACATTACAGCATCGCCCCTGCCACTTTCCAGTCTGATGTAACCTTTCTGAAGGCTGGCAACAGTTGCAAGAAAACCGCTTCAGAGATCTATTAATATTTTAACATGCTTTTAAGAAAATTTGGCCTTTTGTCGAGCTGGTCTCAGGGCGGACATATATCACAGTGCATGACGGGCATTACGCTTATCCTTATTCGGTGGGTATATTTCTCTTGTTTGGATTTGTTTTTTAACATCTATTATTTAAAAAAAAAAAATCCTTTCTTGCCAGCCCTGTGTTTGGCCCTCCAGTCCCTCAGCTTGTTTACTCAGAGCTCCCCTGTCTCACGGCCTACGAGGAACGGGGGGCATCAGATTTCCCGACTCGGGCTAGCTGAGATTTGAGATGACCAGTCTCAAATTAGGCACAGCCACAGCAAAACGCCGGGGACCAGAAAACTGTAGCCTGCAACTGGCCTAGCCCTGGGCAGGGGAAATAGGCTTTTTCTTTCCACAGATAGCTTTCTGAAACCGTTACCATGCCCACTCGGTCCTGCGTCCTTACCCATGTGCAATCTATGATCTTTTCCTTCCTTCTTTCTTTCTTTCTTTCTTTCTTTCTTTCTTTCTTTCTTTCTTTCTTTCTTTCTTTCTTTCTTTCTTTCTTTCTTTCTTTCTTTCTTTCTTTCTTCCTTCCTTTTGCTTTCTTGCTTTCTTCTTTTATTGAACTACCATGAGATACATAGTTATAAGGTTGTCCATGCTTGGACTTCAGTCATATAATATTCCAACTCCCGGGGCTGAAGCGATAGCACAGCAGATAGGGCATTTGCCTTGCATGCAGCCGACCCGGGTTCTATTCCCAGCATCCCATATTGTCCCCCTCAGTGCATGAGCCAAGAGCAACCCCTGTGCATCACCAAGAGTGACCCAAAAAGTAAAAGAAAAAAATCCAAGTCCTCTCTCTTCACCCCTTCACCAGTGACATATCCTACACCAGTGTCCCCAGTTTCCCTCTGCCCCACCCCACTGCCTGCCTCTGTAGCAAACACTTTTCTTCTCCTCCCTCCCCCCTCCCTCCCTCTCCCTCCCCCTCCCTCCCTCTCCCTCCCCCTCTCCCTCCCTCTTCCTTTCCCTCTCCCTCCCCCTCTCCCTCCCTCTCCCTCCCCCTCTCCCTCCCTCTTCCTTTCCCTCTCCCTCCCCCTCTCCCTCTCCCTCCTTTTCCCTCCCTCTCTCCCTCCCCCTCTCCCTCCTTCTCCCTC
Source organism: Sorex araneus (assembly GCF_027595985.1). Lineage (NCBI taxonomy): Eukaryota > Metazoa > Chordata > Mammalia > Eulipotyphla > Soricidae > Sorex > Sorex araneus. The sequence continues at coordinate 4,735,848 of NC_073309.1, forward strand.
CCTCTCTCTCTCCCTCTCCCTCCCTCTCCCTCCCTCCCTCTTCCTCCCTCTCCCTCCGTCTCCCTCCCTCCCTCTTCCTCCTCTCCCTCCCTCTTCCTCCCTCTCCCCCCTCCCTCTCCCTCCCCCTCTCCCTTTCCCTCCCCCCCCTCTGGACATTGTGGTTTGCAATACAGATACTGAAAGATTATCTACTTCCCACACTGTTCTTGTCCGGTGTGACCATTTCTCTGTTATTGTCATACTGGTCCCTCCTCTAGCCTAACTCTGCAATTTTTTCCTATGGCAACGCTCTGAGGTGAGCGGTTGCTGCCTACCTACATTCAACAACTGAGAGCAGTGACTTTTTGCAGGGCTGGTGGGGTAGGAAGAGAGTAAGTAACCCACCACCAGTAGAATTCAAACTCACCCTTATTCAAGAAGCAGATTAACTTTTCCTCTCTAGAGCCACACACTGGTTTACTTTCATTTTCTAGCGGGCGGGGGGGGGGGGGGGCTTTTTACCTTCCGGAACATTCTAGGCTACATACTTTGGTGGTGGCCAGGCTCAGGGCTGTGCTGGGACAATAGGTGGTGGCAGAATGGGCACGAGGAGGGGACAGGCGCTGAGAACTGGAAGTGCTGAGAAGCCGCCTACGGGAGAGCCTGGTAAAGGGCCTTCCAGACGGGGAGAGGCAGCCGCCGGCGAGAGGGTGACAGGCGCAGCCCGCGGGCTCAGGGCGCGGGGAGGAGGGCAGCGCGGCTGGGGCACGTGGGGAAGAGAAGGGTGGTCCACTGCGGCCCGAGGCGGGACTCTGAGGGCCGGGGGCAGCAGCCGAGGAGAGGAGCTGTCTTTCCGAGTGTGTTTCTGGCCGTTAACGACGGGCCCCGTTCCTGGACGCTCGTCCCATGGCAGGTGGCATCCGGGTCCTCGTGCTGGAGCGGGCAGCGTGGCAGGCGCGGTCTGCGGCGGCCTCCGGGGAGAGGCGGTCTTTGGAGCTCTTGTCTTGAAACCTACTCTGGGTGGGAAACAATACGACCCCCCAGGTCTCTCCACACTGGAGTGACGGCAGGCAGCCAGCAGCCGCGTCAGCGGCACCGACACACAGAAAGCCATGAGTGAGGCCGTCTCGGACCTTCCAGACCAAGGTCTCCTTCCAACCCAATACCACGGGGTGACCTTCGTCCACTCTGGGGAGGGGAAAACCGTCCAGCAGCGCCCTGCTGAGTCCGGGCCCACTAACCATGGGCTGAAGGTTGTTTTCACACCACTGGTTGTGCAGGTAGATTGTCACCCAGCACCCAGGCCCCCGCCAGAACAGACGGGAGTCTTGGAAGGGTTTTCTGGGCGTGTGACTTAGTGGACGTGATGAAGAAAGACCAGTCAAGTCACGCCATGGGCTGACTTACAGGGAGGAGGGTGGGGAAACAGTGCAGTTGAGAGGGGCTTCTCTTTTTAAATTATATATATGTTTTATTATCCCACCCGCATGGCAGAGCCTGGCAAGTTATCGGTGGCATATTCGATATGCCAAAAACAGTAACAACAAATCTCACAATGGAGACGTTACTGGTGCCCACTCGAGCAGATTGATGAGCAGCAGGATGACAGTGACAGTGACAGATAGGTTTTTTAATTTTTATATATTTTATTTTCATAAGGTAGTTCACAACAGTTCATTACAGATAATATTCAAACACCCATCCCGCCTTCGAGCACCTTCTCACCACAATAAGAGGGAAGTGTGTGAAGGTTGATGTATTTCATTCTGGAGCCATTTAAGCCCATAGATAAGAGAACGCGAGCAAGCATGTTAAAACCAAACAAATGTGTGCTACTTTAGGAATGTAAGTGGGCTACAGTATAACAGGTTGCATGGCCACAAAAGCATTGCTCTCTTCCAGGAGCTTTAGTTTAAAGTCTCTGCATCTCAGCCGTTGATGAGATTACCTGGCGCTGGGGGCAGTTTGTGGGTGTGACTATCAAGCTACTGGAAAACTGGGGAGCTGGGGGGAGGAGGCCCAGTCCCGATCCAAGTGGGCTTGGAGATCTCAGTCACGGGTCCCACATACCTGGGTTTTTCTGCCAGTTCCCACTTGGGTGAGGCTCATCCGAGCATGTGGAGAGTGGCCTTGAGGATGGCAGCTTTTGGGTTCTGGAGGTTTCCAACTGCCGGGAATCTGCTTGGGGCTGTGAGAGAGATTCAACCTGCCCCCCTTGGAGGAGCCCCGGTGAAGACAGCCTGGGACAGGGTCAGGACATTTTGCGAGGGGCACTTCTAGAGTATATTTCTGTCATTCGGGAGGGATGGTGAAGGTTGACAATGAAAACAGGGTCTGTGACACAGACTTTGTAAAAGAAGAAAAAAGAAAGCCGGAGCACACGTGAGAGCAGTTCCCTTTCTTGGTGGAGTTGGGGGGATGTAGGACGAAAGGTAAATAATCTACCATCGGTAGAATTCAATCTCACCCTCATGCAAGAAGCAGGTTTATTTTTCCTTACTAGAGCCATACACTGGTTCTTACTTTCATTTTCTAAAGGGGGGCTTTTTAAAAATATATATATATTATAAAATAATTCACCATATTTGATTACATTTAATATTCAAACACCAATCCCACCACTACTACACCTTCCCACCACCACATTTCAGACGTTTCCATCCCAAACCCCAGTCCCTGCCCTGAAGCAGAACTGAAATGATATCTTTTTTTACTAAAAGGGAGATTTTGACTTTCCAGAACATTCTAGGCTACATACTTTGGTGGTGGGCCAGGCTCAGGGATTCACCGGAAGAATCGTCTGGAATACGGGTGTTAAGGTGAGAGTAGCACAGGGAGAAGCCTGCAGGCTCCGAGGCTGGGGCAGAAGCCCTGTGTGTGCCCTGGGCGACCATCCTCCAGTGTCCCCCCCTGTTCTCTGCAGAGGGGTAGCCTTGGCCCGTGCTAGCAAGAGTTTGGTCCCACAAAGTGAGTCTCAGAGCAGCATGACCCAGAATGCCCCAGAAGCGCGACTCCGAGTCTCTGAATGCCCGGAAGCACCGTGCCTTTAGCCACACAGCATCCTGAGTATCCCAGAGTCGGGGTCTTTCTACGGCCTCGGGCACCTGGCCCCAGTTTGCTGTGTGTCCCTCCTTGCCCGCAGCCATGACCAGCAGACAGTCCCGAACCTCAGCCCAGGGACAGACCAAAGTCCCGCCACCTTCCCTCTCTTCCCGCAGTTCCAGCCGAGAGGGGGGGTCTCAATGCCACCCTTCTCCCACCTTGAAAATGTACCAAGTATGCTTCTGCCGGGGACCCCCTCCCCCCCCGCAGGGTCCCCGGGGAGGAAACTTTGGGAAGAGACAGAGATTTGACTGTCTCCTCCGGCTGACCCAGAATCTCGCATGTGGGTGAGTCCAGTTGATCAGCGTTTATTTCGGTCTCTGCAGTGAGTCACTCCAACCATTTCTAGCAAAGGCTGTGACGGACTGCGAGAGGCCCCGGTGAGGGTCTGGGGGCCCAGCACGTCCCTTTCAAGTGACTGCTCCCCGCCCGCCGGGCCCGGGGCCCAGCGACGGCTCTTGTCCAGAGTCTTTGCGACTTGAGATGAGCCAGGACACCCCTGGGTCCCCGCTCTCAGCCCCGTCACAGGGGCAGACAGGCCAGCTGCACTTTGTCAGCTGGCCCTGACCAGGCTTGGAGCTGCTCTACGCCATGCCCCTGCCACCTACGCCGACTCTCACGCTGGGGGTAGGAGCATCCTTCAAGGACAGGCCAGGATTTAGGACACGGCCGGGGAGGGCACTCTTGCAACCACACCCACGATCGAGACCTGGTGAGAACTGGCCTCGGCCCCTGGGGGGTCTGCAGCAGGAGCAGAGCTCGCTGTCCTCGAGACAGCTGTGACCGCGGCAGCGGGGGCCAGTCCCAAGGCTTCAGTCTTGGCGCGAGACCCTTGAACTTCACTCCTCGTTTCCTGCAGGAAGGGATCTTGTCTTGTCCATGCCTGTCACCCGGAGCCCAACCAGGAGGAAATGTGGAAAAAAAAAAAAAAAGGATTCTGAGGAGGGATTCATGAATGAACTTCCTCTACTTATTAGCTGTGAAACTTTAGGCAATTAACTTCTCTGAGCTCTCGGTGCCTCATTTGTAAGGCTGCGAAGGGTTGATAATGAGGATTAAATGAGAGAGGGTGAATTCATGCGTTCAGGCAGCATTTCCTGAGCCGCTACTATGCACGGACACTCTCCCTGCTGGTGTGAGTGGGGAAGGGAGGCAGATAAGACGCCCCGTCGCCGCTGGGCCGGGTGCCTAGGGGAAAGGCAGTAGGCACACGCATGCAGCAGAACCAGCGCCCGGCCACTGGGAAGCAGAAAGAGGGTGAGGAAGGGAGGGAGCGGATCCCGGAGGGTGAAGGGTGAGCACACACTGGTGAATTTGCTGTGGTGCCATGAAGGACCCGCAGGGACACATCCCTGACCTTCCATGTTCATGACAATGTTCCTTTAGTAACGGTGTTCTGGTTCTTTTTCCCAACTGAATCACAGTGATATGCACCGTTACAGAGCTGCTCGTGGATGGGTTTCAGTCCTACAGTGCTCCAGCACCCGTGCCCCACCAGTGAATTTCCTACCACCAAGGTCCCCAGTTTCCCTCCCACCACGCCTCCTCCAGTCTGTCTCTATGGAAGACACTTCCCTTCTCTCTCTCTCTCTCTCTCTCTCTCTCTCTCTCTCTCTCTCTCTCTCTCTCCCTCCCTCCCACCCCTTCCTCTTCCCCCCCACCTACCTCTCCCCTCCCCCACCTTTGGGCATTATGGTCACCATACAGTTAAGGTTTCATTTTATTTTTTGCAATTTTTATACATCTTATTTTCATAAAGTAGCTCACAATAGTTCATTACAGATAATACTAGATAATACTCAAACACTCACCCAACCAGCAAGCATCTTTCTACCACAGTAAGAGGGAAGTGTGTAAAGGTTGTTGATTTTACTCTGGGGCCCTTTAAGCCCATATGTAAGAGAATAGCAAGTATGTTAAAACCAAACACATGTGTGCTGCTTTAGGTACATCAGTGGGTATAGTATAAAAGGTCGTGCAGCATCGAATGTGGTCACGTGCTCCAGGAAAAATTGCGTCGCCTTCTTCCGGAAGCTTTGTTTTATAGTCTCTGGATCTTGGCCATTGATGGGATTACGTGGCATAGTTTGTGGGTGTGACTGCCAAGCTACTGGAAAACAGGGAATCTGGGTGGAGGAGGCCCAGTTGCGATCCAAGCAGGCTTGGAGATCTCGGCCCCGGGTCCCGCATACCTGGGTTCCTCTGCTGGTTCCTTCATGCGTGAGACTCGTCTGAGTGTGTGGAGAGTGGCCTTGAGCATGGCTGTGTCTGGGTTCTGGAGGTTTTTGGCTGCTGGGGCTCTGCTTGGGGCGGGGGCCCCAGTGAAGACAGCCTGGCGTGGGGGCAGGAGATTCTGCAGGGTTTCATTTTAAAAAGGTGTGCTGTCCCCGTGGAAAAATGGGAAGCAGGAAGTTGAGGTCACAGACATGGCAGCTGGAGTGAGCCTGGAGAGAGGCAGGTGATGAATGCAGGAGTTTCAGGGCGGTGTGTGGGGCGGGGGGACACAAAGGGCATGTTGAAGTGGGGGAAACCTGTACCCTCAAGAGCTGGGGGCTCACCCCCACCCTCCACCCAATCCTCACGAGATGAGCTTCAGACACGAGGGAGAGAGGCTGCTGGCTCTTTAAACGGCCCCGGCCTCTGGGACCCCAGGGCCTCCTCTCGAGCCAGAAATGGCCTCTGTCCTTCCTGGGGTACACCAGGACTGTCTGGTTCCCCCAAGTCTACCTCGGACTCCAAGTGTTCGGGAGGGAGAGGGGCAGGACAGTCCCCGCGCTCCTGTGTGGCGTCCACAGGAGAGACGCACAGACCTGCCCACCGTGACCTAGTTGAATCTGGCTGGTGTGCAGTTCCCTTTGCGGAACCAAAGTTTTCCACTTGGCCTTTGTGAAATTCGCCATTTGTGACGGTCTCGGGGGGGCCGTCTCCTTCTGGGCACGGGGTCAGTTCCCAGCCTGCCCCGTATCCGCAGGCAGTGTGACTCCATCCCCCAGATGGCGAGGCCAGATGTTTATCTTATCAAAACAGATCAAAAAAAATTTTAAAGATGGAAACGACAAGTAGTCACCTGAATATTTGGACCAGGAGAGCTTCTGCTAAATGTGTGTGGCCCCAAGTGGGAATGTAGTGTGGAACTCAAACAGAAACACACACACACACACACACACACACACACACACACACACACACACACACCCCTTATTTCCATAGTCTCCTTAAATCGTCTTGGAGTTGTTTGTTTTTACTTCCAATTTGCTATGTAATGTCATGTCAGTCATGAAAAATTGCACTTTAAAATGATTTGCTTGTGTCCCGGGCTCGCCTGTAAATCATTCATCCCCCCTTTTAAACACCAACGCGGCAGCACGCAGTTAACCCCGCGTCATCCCGTCGGTTCCCGTGTAGCATTGGCGGCTCCGAGTCAGCCCAGGGCTTCAGCCGTTCTTGCCCCGCACGCTTCACTCCGACTCCTCCTCTGGCTCTCGGTGGCGGGAAGGGGAGGAAGGAACAGAAACTCTCCCGCGACTTTCCCGCGACCTCTGTGCCGGTTTGCAGCACCCGCGCCCGCCGTGCACGGAACAGGGCGCCCCGGTCACTGGGGCTGCTGGGGACACCTCCACGTGCTGCCTGTGTCTAGAGCCAGCCCTGGTCTCTCTGGCTGTGGCCTCCCTGACTCGGATGTAAAAGCCGCATTCCTGATGGTCCTGTGGGAGTCGTGCTGACCTCCCCCTGCACCGTGGCCCCTCGGGGTGGTGATGCGCTGACCCGTGTGCCAGCAGGATGTCCAGGTGGGTGGACACTGGGCTGCTTGCTAGGTTACGAGGTCACACGTGGGTGACGCATTGGTGACAGAGTGGGGATCGTGGGGGGCAGTGAAGGCCCATGCGTGGTCCGTTTCAGGGGGGCGTGGCTTACCCACCCAGGGGCTAAGTTGTTTAGACGAGGGGGTGAGGGAGTTGGTCTGTACCCAGGCGAGACGTCACATAGTCCACCCCTCTGCCAGCACCTCCTCCTGGGCCAGCCGGCCACTGACCGTCACCGGACACTCGCCACGGCCAGATCCCGTTCACGATGAACACCCCACTATCTTACTGGGAGCATGATGACGCAGCTGAGGGTCTGGCCGCAAAACCTGGGCTCCCGGCCATGTCCTGGTGGGGGCAGGAGCCCCCGCCCCATCCTGCAGAGGGGCCCCGCGCTGCTCGGAGCGTGGGAAGGCAGTGGCCCTCTCTCCCGGCACCAGGAGACAGAGAAATTAGCCCTAGAGGACCTCATGCCATCCTGGTTAGTGCGGGCACATGCCGTCTGAGGTCCTTCCTGGACGTGGTCACCGGGAGCAGCAGCGGGTGCTCCAGCCCAGCCTTCCCCGCGCAGGATGGCCTCGGAAGCGGGCCCACGGGCAGTTTCCTCCCGGTGCTGTGGGTGTGCGTACACGAGCCTGGAAGGAACCACTGCCGCACCCTCAGGCCGGGTCCTGACACCTCTGGGAGGTGGGGGGGGTGACCCACCAGGGGCCGGGGCATCTCCAGGGGGCCCATGACTTGTTCGTGCCAGTTGTGGTCAACTCTCCAAGGTCACTGCTAAGGAAACGGAGTCTTAGAAAGTCTCTCCGTCACACCCAAGATCACAAAGTCAGACGTGAGGTCGGCTTGAGATCTGAGTAGTCGCCCGGCTTCTCAGGGGCCCAACCGACCTACATGCTTCATACACATCAGCGCATTCTTTGGGGGGTCAAAGCCAAGCAGGACGCCTTGGTCCGGGGATGCCTCTAGCGATTCTTGGTCAACCAGGCTGATGGTCCAATGGGAGGGCCTGAGCCTGTGGTGTCGCTGGGCCCCACCGTGCCAGGGATTGCCCAGGATACCCTGGGGGGCCTTGAGGGCTATGGCCAGTGGTGCCCGGGTGACCAGATGGGGTTGGAGGTGGACCCTAACCACTGGATTATCTCCGCCTCCTACCTACACTCTCAACGTGCAGTGCGTCTTCTGGGTCTCCTGAAGACTCTGGCGCCGAGATCTTGCTCCTCAGTGTTCTGTGGAGGTTGAGCTCCCTCAACAGAGGAGCAGCTTCTGTCGACCTGCCTTCCCTCAGACTCCCGCCCACACTCATTCCTGGCCCAGCTGCCGTTTGAGTGGCGGCTGGGAAGCCAGGGGTGTTCGTAGCAGCAAAGCAAGAGGGGGTTCACTGAAGGCGACGCACAGCAATATCTCCCATAGATTTTCAGAGGTGTGTGGCTGTCAGTGTGAGACCGCTGTGTGGGTGTGCTGGGCCCTCCGTCTCTGAGGAGAGGACAGTAATTTCTGCCTGGTCCAATCAGCATCGCCTCATGAGTATTTCAAGCCAGACCAGGTGGGGCCTGCACAGCACAGCTCGTCTTGGGAAGCTGGAGCTGGTGAGAAACTTTGGGGAAAACCGCACGCACTCCTCTCAAGAAGAGGGTCCTGGGTCTCATATATGTCTCTGGGACTTGTCTTGGGGACTGTGACTTTGTTGTTGTTGTTGTTGTTTGCTTATTTGTTTTATTGAATCAACGTGAGATACAGTTACAAGCTTTCATGCCTGAGTTTCAGTCATACAATGATCACCCATCCCTCCGCCAGGGCACATTCCCCACCATCAATGTCCCCAGTGTCTCCGCCCTTTCCAACCCTCCCTATGCCCCCATGGCAGACAATTTCTCTCACACTCTCTCGACTTTGGGGCATTATGGTTTGCAACACAGATACCGAGAGGTCATCACGTTTGGTCCTTTATCTACTTTCAGCACACATCCCCCATCCTGAACGAGCCCTCCAACCATCACTGACCTAGTGATCCCTTCTCCATCCCAGCTGCCTTCTCCCCCCGCTCCTGAGACGGGCTTCCCACTACGGGGCCATATTCCTGGCCTTGTGCCTACTGTCCTTGGGTGTCAGTCTCATGTGTGGCATTGTTTTGAAGACAAGGAGATAGGCATGTTGGCCTGGACCCATCCAACCTAGACCAGCCAGCTTGCACCCTGCCCCCTGCAGAGAGACAACCCCACAGGCATCAGGCCTCTCCCATAGCTAGGACACTTCTAGGGGGAGAAGCAGGGTCCCGCTCCCAGCGCGAGATGGCGGGACCCCCCTCCCAGCCTGGGTTCCTGCCCCAGTCCTACAGCACCGCCCTCCACCCCAAGCATCACGCCGGGCTCTGAATGCTCAGGAATGAACATTCCGCATATCTGGGTCTCAATTTATCTCTAAATTCTAGAACCCCACCCCCTTCCTGGTGGGCGGCTCAGTAAACACACACAGAGGAATGAGAAATCGCCGCCGGCAAAGGTGCCCCGGAGGAGCGTTCTGGGGACCGTGAGCTGGAGCCCGCGGGCGTGGACGAGGCAGGGCCACTTGCTGGGACAGGGCCGGGCGGGGCCCTTCGGGGTGCAGAGAGCAGCCTCGACACTGGTTTCTCTTTCACCTGACCCGTGTGGCGCTTTGGGCCTCAGGGCCTCGTGGGGGAGGAGCCCACGGGGGTGGTGGGGAGATAAGGTCCTCTTTGCCCATGATGCTTTCGTCCCGTGTCCGAGAATCATCCCAGAGCAGCGCGTCCAGCCGGGGCCACTGGACTGTGGTGCTGCCCGGTGTCCCCTGGCTGAACGTTGTGTTGCTGAGGTTCTCTGTGCCTCACCAGCAGCTTTCCTCCCTGTTGGATATGGGTCCGAGACACGTGCTCCCCAGGGGTTCAGAAGGAGATGTTTCCTCGTCTGCATCTCCGAAGCCCGTTCCTCTCCCATGGCCCCCCTGTCGCAGCTCACTGACACCCTGGAGCCCCCCCCCTGCCCCGCTGAACCTCCTCCCTGGTCTCACGTGGGAGGGAGAATCAGGGGCTGTCCTGGGGATGGAGCCAAGGGCCCGTTCTCCCTTTGCGCCCAGGAGTCACTCATCACTCTCCCGCCCCGGCCCGTGTTCTTCCCTCCTCGCATTCCTCCACAGCCTCAGATTCATTTTTAGACGTTCCCGGGACGGGCAGCTGCTGTGTTCCCGGACACCTGGCCCTGTGGGATAGATAGGACAGGTGGGGCCTCGTGATCTGCTGTAACCCAACTTCCAGCTCCGCCCTCCACACAGTGACCTTCACTCCGAGTTCTCCTTCACGCCGGCCCCCACGGTCCCCACGCTCTTCCCCTCAGGGCATCCGTCCTTTCTGTTCCCTGTCACCGACACCCTTCTGTCTACAGAACTCCTACTCGTCCACCTCAACCCCACTCTGATCGCCTCTGGATGTCGCAGTCACGTCCTCGCAAACTCCCCCAGCCAAGCTACCAACCCTCCTCGGGCTCTCACATGCTTGGCCCGGCCTCCAGCTCACCCCCAGGCTCTCTGCGTCACAAGTATTTCCTCGGTCCCCTCAGCTGCTCTGGAGGCCCACACGGACAGGGCGCCTGTGCCGGCCCACACTCATCCGTCTTTGCATCCGTTCTGTCCGGCCTTGTGTTGCCGACACCTTCAGTGACTTCTCAGTTCATACATCAGCTCCACTGTGCTCCCTGCCCCCTCCCGCGCCCCCCCCCCCGACTCTCTGTATGTCCACTTCCTCTGTGGGACGTATATCAGGTGGCAGTGGAAGATGCCCTGGAAGCAGTTCTTGAAGATGGAAAGGATTTGTCGATGCACCTCCCAGTGGATCGCAGTTGGGTGGCTCACCACGAGACCGTTTAAGCGGGGACTCATAAACATAACGGACAGCCCTACCTAGAACTAGCGCTGTGCTGTAACTCCGGGCCCACTGTGAGCACCCGCTCACAGATGTCAGAAGTAAGACGAGGCAGTGGCGTGGACAGGGCAGGGGTGGAGACCCGAGTGTCCCCAGGCCACTCGCCACACCCGTCATGCATCACTTTCTTTAAAGAGCATAACGTAAAGGCACGCGGTCTAGGGTTTCACTAATGGGTCTTCTCATCTTACTCTTCCTAACCCGACTCGCTCATCTGCCGCTGACAGCTTCCCACAGCGCCCTGCGGCTCCTCGCCCGGCTCCCCAGGCTTGTTTACGTCCCCCGTTCATCCCCCAAACTCAAACTCTATTTCCTCCAAGGCTGTGTCTAAGGCTGGCTAACGAGGAGCTGAGAGCTTTCCACGCACTGGGTGCTGGGCCAAACGCTTGCTCTAAAGGAACCCAGTGAAAAGCTCCAAGCTAGAAAATCCCACCCCAGGCATCAGTGAGAACTCAGCAGAATGGTTGTTTCAGTTAAGAGTAGGGGAGGGGTCAGAGCGATCGTCCAGTGGGCAAGGTGTTCCCCTTGCATGTGGCTGACCCGGGTTCAATCCCTGACGTCCCACATGGTCCCCAAGCACTGCCAGGAGTAATTCCTGAGGGCAGAGCCAGGAGTAAGCCCTGAGCATCACCTGGTGTTCCCACCACACACAATCACCAACCAAAAAAAGAAAAAAAAAGAAGAAGTCCACGTTTCTGGGCCTTGTACCATGGATATTCCAGGCACCCGTCTGAACACTGACCTGGGTTAACTATGATGCTCATGAAGATTTTTCTGTGGTGAGGTCAGAGCCATTCTGGCGATGGGGAAATCGATGCCTGGTTTATCCAGCCCGTCTCCCAGAAGCTGGAAAGGGGCTAAGATTGTGAGGGTCCCATGTAAAAGGTTGCCACCCAACCGTGCCTTCCGTCCCTCCCCTTCCCTTTCCACCAGACCTGTGGTGATTATTTTATTTTTCCTTCCCTATTTCTTCCTTTCCTCCCTAAGATTAAAAAAAAAAATCTGAGCAAGTTTGGCTTCTAGGGAGGCTGCAGCCTCCAACTCCACCTTGAAAAACAAGAGCTCCCCAAGCACATGTAAAATGACCTTTTCTTCTTTTGTTTGTTTTCTGTTTGGGGGTGCTACACCCCACAATGCTCAGAGGATCCTCCTAGCTTAGCACTCAGGAATTACTTCTGGAAGTGCTCGGGGGACCATCTGGGGTGCCGGGATCGAACCCGTGTCAGCCTCATGCCAGGCAAGTGCCCTCCCTGCTCTACCGTTTCTCCAGCCCCGTGAAATTACCTTTCTCCTCCTCCACCCCCATCACATACACACACACACACACACACACACACGCACACACACACACACACACACGCACAGACACACACACACGCACAGACACACACACACACGCACAGACACACACACACACGCACACACACACGAGTCAATCTTCCATGCCGACGCCATTTCTCTTGAAAGGTGACACAGTCCTTTAAAAATAGCCACGGGCTCCATTGTGCAAAGAGAGTGACAAAGACTGGCAGCTCCGGGCCCCGGGCTGGCGGGCGGGCGGCAGGGGAGCTGGGCTCTCCCAGATAGGATCAGTAATTCGATCGGGGCACAGTGGTAGACGTGAGAGGTTAAGCTGCCGTGTTCTTGCCGCTAATCAAACTTCAGCCCCGGCCTGGGCCGCTCCCTGGCAGGAAGCTGGACATTCTGAGGCGCCCGATCTTCCCCGTGACCCCCATGCTTCCGAGATGCACCCCAGGCGGGGGCGGCGGCGGGGGATTTGAGGTCAGGGGGGTCAGTGCTCAGCCTCTAAGGAGGAGACCCAGAGACTCGGGACCAAGACGAGCTTTAGCGCTGCCGTAGCCAGAACCCTCAGACTCTGAAGGACGGTTTGGACCCCTGGCCCTTCCTGTGAAGGAGGCGCCGGCCGGGAAACGGTGTCTGAGCCCCTTCTCGGGTGTCCTGATGCGGCCCGTATCTGTGGGGGACACGCTCAGGGCCTGGCCGCTTCCCAGCAGGCCCCGTGCTGGCCCTGAGTCCAGAGTCGGGAAGGGACTTACACCGCAGCCCCCCAGTGTGAGCGGTGCCAGCCCACCCTCTGGCAGACTCTCCCTCTGGGTAGGGGGGTCCTGGATGTACCAGCTCTGGGTACCCCAGAGCCTCTCCCACGCCTCTTCTCTGAGATTTGCCAAAATGCTTGGTCCTTGGGCACAAAAAGCCACCCTTGACCTCTCACCTTCCACGGTGGGGCTCTGCTTGCCCCCACCCCCAACTCTCACTGCAGAAATCTTTGATCAAATGGGCGCGTGTGTTTTCGAGAAGGGGAGCAGACAGCTGGCCCAGGGTCATCGTTCCTGATCTCATGCAAGAGCCCCATCCTGGCATCCCCCCTTCCGCCCCTCAGAGGACAGGGACACAGGCTCCAGGGAACCTTTGCACGAGGCTTCGCTGTGACGGGGTCGCTGGGGGGACGTTCCGGCCCGTGCCCTTCTGGCTTTGAGCTCCACGGCTGAAACTCCGTGCAGGGAAGCACCGGCTCCGGACGCCCGGGAATGCGTGGGGGGCCCGGGCCAGGCGCCGCGCCTCAGGGGAGCTGTGCAGGGAGCCAAGGCGGAGAGGGAGGGGGAGCAGGGTGGGCAGGGCAGGGGAGGGGGGGTTCCGGATCTGGGGGACAGCCCTGCCCAGGGCTGGGGCGGCCAGAGGAGGCCAGGGACAGGCCCCCGGATTCTGAGGCACCGGGGAGGGAGTCTCAGAGCTGGGGGTCAGTGAGCAGTGCCCCCCGCACCCCTACACTCACGGCCCCTGTCCAGGGGCACCGCTCTCCCTCCCCACCGCCCAGCCCTTCTCCGTCTCGTGAGCGTCTCTGCCCAAGCAAAGGTTCTCCCCGTCGCCAGTGACCCCATGTGCCAGGCAGCCAGGTGACAAAGGCCCCGGCCACCAGCCTCCACCCTGGCCCCTAAGTGTCAGCGTCTCCACTACGCAGAGAGGACCTGGGGTCTGGCGCCTGGGTGCCTTTGCTCAGGAGCACTGATTCCTGAGCAGTAGTTGAAGCAGGTGGCTGAAGGCTACCCGGACCCCCTCCTGGGACGGGGGCACCCGAACACAGGAGCTGGGCTGGCCTGGTCCCTCCGAGAGGGGCCCTGCACTTCCTGAGGCCTGTGTGTGAGGAGGGGCCCGACCCCCAAGGGGGTGTCTCTGTGTGAGGCCGTTCCCCACCCTTCACACACTCTCCAGAGGCCGCGCCCCGAAACACTGTCCCCATCAGAGAGACTCCCCGGTGCTCCTGGAACCTTCCGCTGAACTTGTGCTCACGGGCGCTGCCCCGTCACCTGACCTTGCTCAGAGAATCCCTCCTGACTTCGGGGTGCGGCGTGAGATGGCCTGAGGCTGCCTCCTGGCCCCCCCCCCCGCAGCCTCTTGGTGCGGTCATGGGGACATGGTGGGGACTCTGGGTGCTACCCGCGGCCAAGCCCCCCCCCCCTTCTCCTCCAAGCCTCCCTCGACAAGACCAAGCAACCTGTGAGCGTTCTCAGGCTCCAACCCGCCTCCCTCCCCAGCCACTGCGGTGGTCTCGCTGATGCTGTTCGTGGCGTTGCCACTGGGCTGCGAAGGTGCCACCCACCCCAGAGGCCTCGCCCGTCCCCTCCCGCTAAGAACGGGGCCGCCCGAGCTGAAGAACGCCAGCCACGGCCCCTGCGGTCCCTCCTGCGGGCCTGGCCTCGGACCTGCGTTTCCGTGGACTCCCGAACCCCTCACTCCCTCACAGGAAGGTTCCGTGGCTGGCGCGCATTTGGGGAGCAGCAGCTCGCCTGGTCCGTGTCTCTGCTGCCCCCCAGCCCCGGGTCGATTGCGCTGCCCGGAGACATCCATGGGCGGCCAGCTGGACGGGCCGTGGGCCCAGCCGGGCCGCCTTCTCCTGAACGCACGTCATTGAAATCAAAAATAATCACAGCTTGGGGTGAGGGAGCCAGCGGGAGCGGCGGGGGGGCGGGGGGACGGGGGGCCTCTCTGCCCGCGCCCCTCAGGGTCCCGAGGCCCTGGCACAGCAGCTGCGGGGGTGGGGCTGACTCTGGCCGCGGGGTCTCTGGTCCCCACCCCCTGGGCAGCTCAGCTCTGCTCTGGCTTTGGGCTGTGCTGGCAGCTGCCGAGAACAGCCCGCGCCTCCTGCCCCCTGCAGCGCTGTGGGTGGGTGTTAGGCGACACTGCCACAAACTGGCCACACGCTGAGTCCCTCCTTGGTGGCCAGGAGCAATGCTGGTGGCCGGCCACAGGAGTCCCGCTGGCGGAGGCCAGGGCAGAGCTGGGGGAGCTGCGGGGGCGGGGGGCTGGTCAGTCCCGGCGGGGGGAGCTTCGGGTCTCTGTGGGGAGGCGCCCAGCTGGCCCGGCCCGGCCTGGGGGCTCAGCTGCAGCCCCCGTGGAACACAGGTGGGAGGGCGCGGGCCCCGCTGGACACTCACGCCCAGACCTTCACTGTCCCCAGCGAGGGCCCCAGAGCTGCCCGACCTAGAACCAGCACCCCCAAAGCCTCCCGGACGTGGGACTGACTGCAGCTGCGTGTGCCCACCCCGGTGGGTCTCCAGCTCTGGCTAGGGTCCCCTGAGCACTGAGTGTCGGAGCGGGGTGTCTGTGTGGGGTGTCTGTGTGCTGATCATTAAGATGTATGAGGGTGACTGACTATAGTGTGAGAGGGGGTGTGTGTGTGTGTGTGTATGTGTGTGCGCGCGCGCGTGTGTGAATGTTTGAGGGTGACTGAGTATATATGAGTGTGTGTGTATGTCTGGGGGTGAATGTGTAAGGGTGTACATTCACTAGTGTATGTTGCATGCGTGCATTTTGAATGTTTGTGCACAGGGAAGTGTGTGTGTGTGTGTGTGTGTGTGTGTGTGTGTGTGTGTGGACTGTTTATGTGAGAGCTCTCTGCTCTAAGGAGAGGAGAATGAGGGGTCGTGACTGTATAAACATCCATGGTGGAAAAGAACATTCTGGAGTCTTACTTGAGAAAAAAACCTCAACTCCCACGAGGGCACCTAAACCATTGATGTAGAACCCCGTGTCCACATGTCTGGTCCCCCCGCCCTGCCACTTTGCTGGAGGCCGGGACAGTGAACAGGGCTCTGATCTTCCCTGCACCGAGTGGGCAGCAGGGATAGCTCGGAGGCGTTTCTCTCTGGCGCCGTTTCCCAACTATTGTCCCCCGGAAATCAGAAACAACTTGGCCGTGGAGACAAACCCCACGTGAGTTTCCATTCCTTGTGCTCAGCCCCACGCTGGGTGGGTTGGGAAAAGTCACGCTGCGTGGCCAGTCCACACCCCCTCACCCCCTCCAGCCTCCCTTCTGTCCACGCCCTGTCCCCTGGGCCACCGACCCGCCCACCGACCTCCTCCCCTCGGGTCTGGGGCGAGGCCCTTGCCTGGTTCCTGGGCCTTCTCCGTGCAGAGAATTCAACTCCCCGCCCGCCTTCTCCAGCCAGAAATCGGATTCTATTTTAAGAAGGCGGGATGCGTTTTCCAGGAGGAAAGGTTGTGAAATATTGGGGAGTCTGCTCCAAGGCAGTGCCAAGCTCGCAGGCGTTTTTAATAACGAGCCTTCAGGAAGATAGACTTTGGATTAACTGTCCTGAAGTAAAGATTATTTCTGCACTGTTGAAATGGTTGAGGGGAGCAGTGGGGGGAAGTAATCTTATCAAGGAAGGAGAAATCTTTTACATTCAAGCCAACTTTGGTTTTAAAATGTTATGAAACAACTTCTATTTCCCAAATGCCTCTCCTCCCTCTCTCTCCCTCTCCCTCTCCGTCTCTCTCCCTCTCACCTCTCTCTCTGTCTCTCTCTCTGTCTGTCTCTCTCTATCTTGCTCTCTCTCTCTGTCTCTCCCCACTCCTCTCCTGGTGCTGGCGTCTTGGCCCACACCCGGTGAGACTTACTTCTGGCTCTGTGCTCACTCCCGGCGGTGCTTGGGGGACCACATGTGGTCCCTGGGATTGAACCCGGGTTGGCCATATGCAAGGCCAGTGCCTGGCCACTGTGCTGCCTCTCTGACCCCTCTGCATTCTGTCCTGTTCCCCACGGGAGGCGTTCCACACAGTCCGAGGGCAGTGCCAGACCGATCGCATGGCGCCCGCATGCCTTGTTCTCTTGGACCTTCCCACTCCCACCTGACAGAGAGCAAGAAGCCAAGGTCCACTGTTGGGAGCTCTGAGGAGGCCCGTGTAGGGGGAGGGGCCAGGCTTGTACCCATGCGCCCGCCCCCGACCACCACTGCTTCATTGGGGGTTACCCTGTGCTACCTGGTGTAAGTTCTGCATCACTGAGTACGAGGGTGACACCCTGCTTCATTGGGGGTTACCCTGCGTTACCTGGTGTAAGTTCCGCGTCACTGAGTACGAGGGTGACACCCTACTTCATTGGGGGTTACCCTGCGCTACCTGGTGTAAGTTCCGCGTCACTGAGTACGAGGGTGACACCCTACTTCATTGGGGGTTACCCTGTGCTACCTGGTGTAAGTTCCGCGTCACTGAGTACGAGGGTGATGCCCTGCTTCATTGGGGGTTACCCTGTGCTATCTGGTGTAAGTTCCGAGTCACTGAGTACAAGGGTGACGCCCTACTTCATTGGGGGTTACCCTGTGCTACCTGGAGTAAGTTCTGCATCACTGAGTACAAGGATGACTCCCTGCTTCATTGGGGCATCGCCCTGTGTCACCTGGAGTAAATCCTGCGTCACTATAAGGGTGACAGGTGTGTCTATCTGCTAACCCCCAAATTTGAAACCTCCCTCTGTGAGTTGGCATTGGGGGTGCTCTCAAGCAGTGCTCGGGAAACTTGGGAGCTCCACCAACTCGGCCCTCAAGGCCCTGAGTTCAGTGCAAAGGCCCAAGAGTGTGGCGCTGCTCGGGGCCTGCGGGCTTGGGGATAGCCAGCCCTGGCAGGGCGGGGCCTTCTCTGGCTGCACCCAGTGAGACTTAGGGGATCACGCGAGCCAGGCAGACACCCTCCCCACTGTCCACCTCCTGGTCTCCCGAGAGCACTGTATCCAGTTTGGGGAGGTCTGCTGTGCGCTGGCGTCCGAGAAGGCTGCTCTCACCCCCGTCTTTTCCCGTGCTCTGTTTGACTTTGGTGCTGTCCCCGGGGGGGTTCGGGTCTCAGCGCCCTCTCCGGGAAGGCTCCGCCTCTGCACACCTCGCCACCCGGTTCCTGGCCTGTCCCGAGGAGCCGCACCCACGCCCTGGCACTCGGCAACACGTGGGGGTATTCAGATGGGGCGTTCAGTGGGATGCGAGGGATGGCAGCAAGCGGCTCCTCCTGCGACGCTCGGGGACTTTTCCAGAGGCAGAGACGTGGCGTGGAGCCGCCTGCCCCAGGGGACAGGGGGAAGGTCTGTCTGTCTGTCTGCCTGCTCCACCCTCCTGGTCGGAGCGGCCGAGGGTGCAGGTTACTCATTTTTCAGTTGCCGTCTCAAGAGAGAAATGCCCGGCTGCTAAGGCCAGCTGCTGTCCCCTGCGGAGTTTCCAGCTCCGGGCACCGAGTGCCACTCCCGGGCCTGTCTCACGCCCTTCTCCAAGTTCTAGGCTTGCAGAGGGCCACACACTGCCGGGGCCCCTCTGTGGAGAGGACAGGGTCCCGACTCTCTGGGGCCTTTCAAATCCCAGCACCCTGCACCCACCTCCCGCGCCATGAGGTTCCTCACTCCCCATCCACCTCCCGAGAACCAAAATACCCGGGAACAGGCTGTCACCGCGAGCACCTGCCGGGCTCTGCTGACAGCCCAGTGTGACAGGCACAGGTAAGGAGCGTCTCTGCCCGGCGTCGCGCTGGCTGGGGGCTGTCCCTGCGCCCTCTGGCACCGGCACCAAGTCGAGGGTGCGGCCACCCTGGCCCCTGGCAGGGCTCTGTGGGTCCATCCGCTCTTCCCCTCATTCCAGCAGGGGCTGCTCCCCACTGAGAACCAACCTCGGGGGGTCCCGGATACCCAGTGCCCTTCTGCGTGTCAGGCCGGAAGCCAGGCCAAGAGGAGAAAGTGTCAGGTGGACAGGTGACCTTTGCAGTCCTGGGCTGGGTCCCGGCCAGCTGACCCTGCGGGACAACCTGGCAGCCCCGAACTGTCCAAGTCAGGGTACTCCTTTGCTGCGTGAGGGAGAGGCAGGTGGCACGCAGGGGTGCCAGGGCTCAGGACAACCCCCCAGCACGCAGAGGCGACAAGTGCGTGCGTGCTCAGGCAGCCGTTCCAGGCTTGTGTCTGATACTTGTCACTGGAAAACTCAGCATGTCACACAGCCCGCCTCCCTTCCCTCGAAGGGGGTGGATCTGATGGTGACAGCCGGACACAGCCCCAAGCGCCACCCCCCAGAAAGCCTTAGGGGAGGGCTGGCAGGAGCGGTGCCCTGGGACCCCCGGGTTCCCCGAGTCCAGAGTCTGCACCCTGAGCCCCCAAGCCCCGGCCTGCCTGTGTTGATTTCAGAACGGCAACGTGTCACCCAGCAGCCCAGAGCTCCTGCTGGTGCAAACGAAACCCAGAAACCCCCCAAATCTCAGCCAGAGCCCCGAATCACGTCAAACACAGCACACATTCACACCACATATATGCACACACATCACACGTGTTGACAACATACATCACATACACATACCACAGGCATTCACATTCCACCTACCAACCACTTCGCATATACCACTCATGTGCACACAACTACCACACAAACCATTCATTCACAGATCCATTCACACACACACATTTCATAAATACACAACAAACACACCATCCCACGTATCCCACAGAGCACAGTACACGTATATGTGCACAGAACACAGCCGATCACAGGCACATTCATGCACCACGCGGGTACACACACGCCACACAGATACCACGTGCCAGTCTGTTGGGGGGAGCGCTCCGAGCCCCCGCATCTGAGCACCAGAGCCACTGATCTCTTCCTGCTCTCGCAAGCTTGCTCTAGGTAGTCGGGGGTCCCCTGCACGGCTGCTGACGTGGGGGCTCAGTGGCCACCCCCAGAGTGGCGTCTTGTGGACGCCTGTGTCCGCTGGGGCCCTGGCAGGAAGAGCAGAGCAGGGGGGCGTCGTCCGGGCCCCGGGAAACAGCCCTGCCCCCCCTGCCGGCTCCCCCCACCCGAGGGTCAGCAGGCCCCGGTCTGTGTGAGGCCTGGAGGGGCGGCTAAGGCCGTGGCCAGTCTCGGGCTCGGGACTCTGGGGCCTCCCCTTTCCGCGGCAACACTCAGATGCGGGGCGTGTCGTGATCCCGCCCAAACACGTGTGCTTGTACCAGGGTGCTGAGCCCCGAGGCCAAGAAGCCTCGAGCCCCCGGCCCCGGCCGGCCCGGGGGCCCCCCACCCCCACGTGGGGGCTACGAGGAGGGCGGGGCACCCACACGAGCCCACCAGCCGGGTCCGAGGCTGGGCCCGTCCTTTCCGAATGCGGGACGCGGCGCCCAGGGCCCCGCCGAGTGTCCTCCCGGGACCGGGGCACACCGGGGGGACACGGGGGTCCTTCCGAAGCGTCGGCGGGTGGGGCCTCCGGTGCGGCCCCTCCAGCGCTCAAGGCACTCCTGGCTGCCGGGGAGAGAGCCCGGGCCTGCTCCGGGCCCTGCAGCCCCGCGGGGAAGGGCGGGGACCAGGGCGGACACCTGGTGCTGCGGCGCCCGGGGCGCTGGACACCACATACCTCGCGAGACGGGCCCTCTTGGGACCTCTCGCGTGAGACGGGCCCTGGCTGGCTCGGCGTCGTGCCCCTGACGGCAGGCCGGCTGGCAGGTGAGTCGTGGCGCCCCGGCCCGGGCAGCGCGGGCCCGTGACCCTGCAGCTGGGCCCCTCCCGAGAGCGACCCCCACACCGCCCTCGTCCTCTCACCCCTCCGGGAAGGGCCGGCGCGGGCGCCCCCGGGGCCGCGGCGTCTTGAAGGCGCGGGACCCCCGTCTCCTGTTTCCCAAGGATTAAGACCCTTTAAAGAGGCAGACGAGGCCGTAAACCCCGATCATATCCTTATTCTCTCTTCATTATCCTGTCCACTATCTGTCCCTGCTGAGTAAATCTGGTTGTGTGTTTCTCCAAAGTGGTCATAAGGAGAAATTTATTTACTCCGCTCTGCACTGGAGGGGCATTAGCGAGCTCCGAGGCGCGCCGAAGTCGTAAAGATTTTGCAGTGTGTGCAAAAGGCGCAGAAATTCCGAACTTCCTTCCCCCTCGGAGGTCGTTTGGCCATCCAGAGGGGGACCCACTTCTCATCTTCTGACAGGGTTTATTTCCGTAAGATTTTCCAATTAGCAGGGAAAGGTCAGGCTGGCGTTGGGGCTGGGGAGAGGAAGGGGAGCAGCTATGCAAATAGGGACACCCTTGGAAGGACGGTCTCCCTGCCGCGGGGGGCGGGCGTGGGGAGGGGGCGGGGTGGCCTGCGACCCACAGCCCCCGCCTGGACAGAGGGACCCATGCCCCCCCGCCCCCCGCCCCCCGGTCCTACCCCAGGGCAGAAGGTGCGGGACGAGGCCGGCCCCGCCCGTGGCCGGGGCAGCGCAGCACGGGCAGAGAGGGTCTGGGCCGGCACAACCTCGCGGCCGCCTCTAATGACCGCGCCGCTGGCCTGCATATCATTTTTAAACCCGGCTCGCGCGGCCCCGACGCCTCCCCTGCCGCCTTTGTTCCCCTGCTCGGTGCGTGCAGAGCACAGGAACTTTTCCCGGTAATAGGGTGGGCTGGGAGCGGTGTCAGGGAAGATGTACTCCAGCCGTGCAAGGACAAAAGTCGCGGAGGCCCATTAAAGGGGGTCCAGGGGACCGCTTCGCTCCTGGGCTTGGAGCCGGCTGCTCCCGGCCGAGGCTGACGGGGTATGCAGATGGGAGGGCAGCCCTGCTGGCTTGCTGCTCACATCTCTCTGTCCACTGTGAGCAAGCCTGGGGGGAGACCCGGGCCCTCCCCCAACACACACACACACACACACACACACACACACACACACGGAAGGCAGAGCCCTGCTGGAGGAAGCCTTGCACAGCCCTGCCCCTCGTTTCTGCACACCTGGGTCAGTGTGGACGTGGCTGCCGTCACAAAGGCAGGCTAACGACCTCCAGCCAGGCCCTGCAGAGGTGCCCAGCGCTGCAAGGAGTGCATGGAGCTGGGACGTGCTCAGTTTCCCAGAGTGGCTGTGCCTTTTTGGAGAGCCCACTGGGTGTCAGATATTGGGTCAGAGCCCCGGTTTAGCCCTGGTTAGGAACTTGCTGCTGGTCATAAGGCCACCTGATGGCTGAGTCTGGATTCACACATTTCCGTTCATCTCTGTTTAGCTCTGTGGACTCATTGTGTGTGTCTGTGTGTGTCTCTGTGTCTCTGTGTCTGTATCTGTGTGTCTGTTGTGTGTGTGTGCATGCATGCATGTGTGTGTGTGTGTGTGTGTATGTTGGGGTGGGGAGTCTCAGTTATTTGTTAACCTTTATTTTTTCCCTTTAAATAAAATCTAGGGAGGATTATTTTGACAGCAGGTTAAATCTTGTCGAATCCAAGGAGCATCATTTGCCAATTCTCTCTAGCACATAAACCAAACCTTACAAGCGTGGTAAATCTATCCAAGTGCTAACAAGTAACAGGGCAGTAGGACACGGAGGCAGGAAGTAGATACTTGTGTTCTCTGCTATCATTTAGATCGGTTTCGGTGCTTCTTTTTGCCAAAGACAGAAGCAGCTTGTTCTTCACTGAAATACCTTCCTTATTCCCTTGAACTTGAAGGCTAAAACCTCTGAAGGCATTACCTGGATTCCCACACAAAAGAAAAATCCTTTTTATTTTTCTTTTGCCTCAAACAAAGAGTGACCCACTTTTCCCCCCTTGGTGCAGAGCATTTATCTTTTCATTGTTTAGCAAGTAATCGTTTTTGCCAATTCGGTGCCTTGTTTTTCCTGGGAACAAATTGGGGTGCAAAAGAGAATTGAATGAATGAATTTCAGAGTGAGAACCTTCTGGATTTGGGGGCGGGGTTGCTCCTCTCCATCCCAGATGCCATTCTTCATAGAAGCACTCTGGCCAACTTCAAAAACATCCCTTCAACCTGAGTGGGAAGAAATTATCAGAGTTAAGCAGAACACACAAGTTGACAGTGTAGCAGGTAGGGCATTGGTCTTGCATGCAGCCAACTCAGGTTCTATTCCTGGCACCAAATATGGTTCTCCAGCCCCTGCCAGGAATAATCCCTGAGCACAGAGCCAGGAGGAACCACCAGATATAACCCCAAAATAAACAACAACAAAAAAAAAGCAGTTACAATCTTCAAACAAGGAAGCAACTCAAATATCCAACAATATTTACTGGTTAAGAAAAGTGTTGTGTAAATGTAGGTGGGAATACTATACAGCCAACATCCAGTCTCAGTGTCACGAGGAGATTCACAGGGAAATGTGTTGGGGGAAAAAGCAGGTCTTTCTGTTTTCAGAGTGCCAACTCTTACTATTTTTTTACTCCAAGTGCCATTTTAAAGACCATTGTTAACAATTTTTTTTCAACCCGTCTTTATCTTAGTTGTTGGCTCTTTTGTTTTTGACTTTTGGGCCCACACCTAGGAGTGCTCAGCGTATTCCTGCCTCTGCTCTCAGGGATGACTTCTGATGGGGCTCAGGGGCCCATAACTCGTGCCAGGATCAAACCTAGCTTGACTGCGTGCAAAGCAAGCGCATCAATCCTGCCCCCTCTCTTTGATTGACCTTCTGTGTTTTTGACAGTCATACAGAATAGAAACCCTTAAAATGCCTTTCAAGCACAGTGATGATAATCCAAGGTCATGCTTTAAGAGACCAGCGGTGTGGTGAATGGTCAGCACATCCGTATTGTAATCACAGGAGGTGACAGCTGTGTGGGGAAGAGACAGGAAGTTAGGAAGCTCAGGTGAAAATGATCATGGCCACTCATGCGTGAGCTCTTCTCATCTGCCTAGTAGTCGTCACAGTCACATTGGATTCGTGAAATCAGGAGGACCTGCTAGCAAGTGTAAACCAGGGCCCAGAGACAAAATCACTTACCCAGAGGCTACACTTACACCAGTCTGGAAGGGTTGGGGCTAGGGAGAACTTCTTTTTCCTTCTGGTTATGGTCCAAGAACGTACAGAACAATTGTTGCAGTGAAATGGAGGTTTTTTTTCCTTATTGCCCCTACTTATCTTCCTCCCGGAGAGCCCGGAAAGCTACTGAGGGTATCCCGCCCGCACGGCAGAGCCTGGCAAGCTACCCGTGGCATATTCGATATTATGCCAAAAACAGTAACAAGTCTTACAATGGAGACTGGTGCCCGCTCGAGCAAATCGATGAACAACGGGATGGGACGACAGTACTACAGTGACCCTACTGTGATAAAATGCAAAGCTAGTTATATTCACTCCCCTATTCCCGATGATAAATTCACAACTCTCAGAAATGCCCATGAGAAATCTTCATCCCTAGACCAGATGTACCAGAGGGTCCATGTGTGGGTCGTGGGCACAAACCTATAGGTTAATAAACTTTCTAGAAGATTCCATAGGAGTTTATTATGAGTCAAGGGTAGTGCAAAGTGCCCGCTGAGGTATTTAATAAGCAGAATGTCCTGTCCCCCCAACCCCCAGTATTTGACTCCCTTGGTCTGTGATGGGCTTTTGAGAACTTTCATATGTCTAGTCGCCCTGTTTACTGCTGGCCTGGGGCGCCCTGTCCTGATGTTGTTGTCTGCACATTGTTAACAATACCACTGGGCATGATGAATTATCCCAGTCCAGTCTCAGTGGTACAGGAGATTCACAGGAAAAAGACCAAAGTCAGCCCGTCTCTGATGAACAGGAAGGGCCCAGGCCAAGCTCCCCAAGCCGCTCGCTACATATACGGGAACTTTGGGCGAGTTCATTCACCTCCGTGGGGCCTCAGTTATCTCCCCAGGGTTGAGGAGAGATTCACAGGTGGTGCTAGAGAAGCTGTGTTCAGGAGACATTGGGCAAGGACAGGGAATTCCTACCTGCAGCCTTCAGAAGTAGGCTCAAAGGCAGGCCCTGGCATATCTGCAGAGGCCCTGAGCCGAGGTGTCAGGCCCTGAGCACAGGTGAGAACGCAAGGTTCGCCATGGACAGACTTGTGAACATCAACATTGACTTCACTAAGGAGACACAGTTTTGCTTCTAACCATCGAAACCACACCCGGAGGTTGCCTGACATGTCGTGACACCAGCTCTGAAGAAAATAAATAAGCAAAAGCTTATTCTGGGAGGAAGACCATGGAATAAACCCTTTTCTGGTCCCTCAAATGCGTTGCCAAGAGCCTGCTCCACCCCCACACTCCTGAGTGGTGCAGGCAGACTCCTCGTAAATAATCCGAGACACACTCCAAGTGCCATTTTAAAGCCCATTGGTTGAAAAGTCCAGGGTTTGCGACTGTTGATGGCCTTCACCACGACATTTGCATGCGTGGCGGCCCCCAGGCTCATCCCGGAGCCAAGGCAAATGCACAGGCCGCTGACCCCGGCCATGGTGGGGCGGGCCAGTGTGTTCAAGCCCAAGGAAACACAAAGGATGTTGTTTGCAGTCAGAAGGGGGCTCCATGCGGTGGGGCAGGTGTTTTTTCTGATGAGCCTATGGAACATTTCGAGGTTTATGCGCATGTCGGTGGTTTTCAACCACATGACCCCATGGCCCAGCTCCCGAAATGTTTGTTCCATCCCTTCCAGAGGCCCAGGTGGGCAGGGGCAGGTCTGAGGCATCCTCCCCCGGCTTCTCTCCTAATCTGTCTGACCAGATGTACAAGGTGGGTGATGCAGCTTAGATTCTACTTCCTAAATGATGAGACCCTCAACTGAAGGTAGAAAAAGCATCCAATCCTAGGTTGGTGGCCGGAGGGGGCACGTGTTTTGATGGAAGGGCTAGGGTCATCTTTCAGTTTTGTCCTGCCAGCGCTGACTCTGATGGACAGTCTCTCCTCCAAGCCAGTGTCCCACAGGCATGGCAGGTCAACTGACTCACAAGGCACGGTCACCAAAGGCCCTTTCTTACCTCTAGCCCCTCACACTGGCCACAAAGGATGAAGAAGATACACCTAAGGAACATTTGCGATCCCAGCATTTGTATGCAGTGCATCCCCTTGCCGGGTAGAGAGCCCCTCCACTGTAAGAACAAGTTCCTGGAGCTCAAGAATCCATGGGGCTTGAGTCCCTCCTCTGCCTCTTCCTGCTCCTGTGATCCCGCTGTTAGGTTTCTCCAGTTGTATTACGGCTTAATAATCTGACCCAGCACACAGTCAAATGGTAGGCTTAAGACATTCTGCTCCATCCCCATGACAACAGGATGCATCAGCACAGTCCACCAGTGGATATTATTCCAGGGCAGCACCTTATGCTGGTGAAAACTAACCACCTGTGTCAGTGCGGCCTCACAACACACATCAGTGCAAGCTCGTGTACACATGCAGGCACTGGCGCATTGGAATGGCAGCAAGCGTTTGTTTCTGTAATGACAAGGATGACCGACACAGGATCTTTTGCACTATCCCCCGGAATCCTTATCGAACCAAAAAAAAATGCAAGTCAGTCTCAGAAAGTTCTAGAAATGTGCTTGGGGAACCAGGACTGACGCTCCTTGGAGCTTCCCATATGGCTGCAGGCTCTTCTGGATTTCCTTGTGCAATACTATGAAGAACATCCCTGAGCATCAACAACTAAGACACCCCAAGATCCAGGGCAGACCAGCTGCCTCTGTGTGCTGGGACAGATTTGGGATGTGGAAAAAGAAAAAGCAAGTGGAGAGCTCCTGTATTCAAGAGGGCCTGCTGGGGCCTAAGATGGCTTTGGGTTTTTCCCTTAGCTCCTTAGCACCCCAATGGAACCTCCACGATATGTGACCAAATCTAACCCTATTTCTATCACTGCATTTTGGAGGCAATGGGAGAAATAGGAGTCTGTCTGCAGAGTTTTGGTACTAATGCTAGTTGCCAGAGCAATGCCGAGATCTCACCTGCTGTGCTGCCTCTCAGGCCAGAGCCATCATTACCAGACCTGTCCCAGTCTGTCATTCCGTCCTGTCCAAACCTTTGGCCTCCTGCACAAGCTCAGTGGACCGCACTTCCTATTCTACCAGAACCAAGTGGCCATCTCTTGCCCAGTCCACCTGCTTCCATCCACCTCCATCTCTCAATCTTTCCTTTTTGCAGGAGGGGGTTCCCAAGCTGCACTAGGGAAGTGTCGGGGCCCCTCTTGGTGACTCTACCACCCGAGCCAGTGGTGCGTGGCAGTGGTGCTGCTCGGTCTTGTGGTGCCAGAGATCACCTAGAGCACCCCAGAAGAGCTCAGGGGTCTCTCTGGCTGCACCCGGGATGCTCAGGGGAACCCTGGAATCAAACTGGAGTTGTCCACATAGCAAGAGTCTTAACCCCTGTATAACATCTCTCTTTGGCCGCTGCTCTCCACTTTTTAAAAAAAAATTTTACTAGTGAATCACCGTGAGGTACAATTACAAACTTAGGAACTTTCATGTTTGCATTTCAGTCATACAGTGATCGTTTACCCATCCCTCCACTAGTGCCCATTCTCCTCCACCAGTGTTCCAGTATCCTTCCCACCACCCCCACCCCATCCCCTACCACCCCACCCTGGCTCTGCTGCAGGGCATTCCCTTTTGTTCTCTCTCCTTTTGGGTGCTGATTAGATGATGTTTGAGTAGGAAGAGTGAGGAGGAGGCCCAGAAATTTTCAGACTCCCCAAACCCAAGCCCTCTTAGGACCTCTGCCCCTCTTGCTCATGTTCACAAATACAGCTGCAGACCACGCGCATATGGGGCTTTGTCTAAAGGTTTGCAGGGAGCAAGCCAGAGCCTATTCCTAAACAGTCGGGTGATTTATTTGATGCCTTTGGATATTTAAGTAGGCTGCAGTCTACACCAAGTGTCGGAACCGTTTATTTTTGCCTTGCTCTAATGTGTGGGCCCTCTCACAATGCCTTGTACACCCCAGGCACTCAATAAATATGATTTATGGAAGATGTAAATAAATCTAAACCAAGATTATGTCGCCTTCATTAATTTGTGGGTCTGGCAGCAAACCCCTCTCCCAACTGGAAAGCAGTGAGAGAACCTCACCAGATGACAGCGGCAGGAAGGAGAATGTAAAAACTCCGAAAGGCCAGGCCGTGGGAAGTGGAGAAGCTCCCTCGGGCCCACCAGGAGGCAACCAAACCGTTTCTCTGCTTCTGTGTGCTGTGCAAACCCAGGCCAACTGCTCACCCCCTCTGGGCGTTCCTCTGACATTGCAAAAGGCAGGTGTTTCACTTCTTCGTTTTCTTTTTTGAGTGTTGATCATTTGTCAGGCAATTTGACTTAGAACTTCTGTTTTCTTAGTGAATTGCGGAGTGGTTAGGATCACAGTCTGCACACGCTGCCTGGTCCTAGCTCAGGTGCCACTGTGTGTCCCTGGGTAAGTTGCTTGCCTTCTCTGTGCCGCCGAGTTACTCATCACCCCAGAAGGACCAACATGTGGGCACGATGCGGTAGGTGCAGTGCAGCTGATTCAGTGATTCTCATTTGGGGACGGGTTTGGCTGAAAACGCTGTGAGATTTCAATGCCATGCCTCACCCCAAGGAGAGGGGAACTAAGGCTCAAAGGGTATGACCTTTGAACTGAAGTCTGAATGTTGAGAGCCCTCTCTTGGGCTCCCTGGCCCCCTCCTCCTGCACCCCAGAAGCTGCGCTCTGTCCCTCTGTATCTGTGCCCAGGGTGGAACCTCAGTCCCAGGGTCTTCCTTGCTAGTCTAGTGTCACCAGGCTGCCCCCTCCCCTGCCTCTCGCTCTGTGTGAGCACTAAGGGGACCCAGACCCAGAGGAAGGAAGCGTGTCACAGCACAGAAGCCCCCCAGGGAGGGCCCCTCCTCATTACTGGGGGCTCCCTGCCAGCCGCTGTCCTTGTGGTGAATCGCCAGCTGTGTGTTGACACCTTGTGGAAACTTCCCTTCATCCTCCCTCCCGGGCCCGCCTGCTCCCCAGACCTTCAGGGCTGGTCCTGGGAAAGCCGGCTGGCACCCTCCCAGGCCCTTCGCTGTTTCCCTCTGTCCTTCCAGAGAGGATCCTTACTGAGCCCTCCTGACCCCCAGCTGAGCGGAGAAACCCATAGAAATGCCAAAGGCTCATTTCAGCGGGACTGAGCTCCTCCGGGGAGCCAGGACGGTGCTGGGAGGCTTCAGAAAGGGTCCAGCTACGGCTCAGAAGCGAGTAAGTTCTGGCCATGGGCGGGGGGGGGGGGGGGGGGGGGGAAGGGGGGAATGCGGCCACGCCCCGGAAGTGACGCAGGGTGGGCAGGGTGGGGGCAGGGACTGAGACACCCATAAATGACTGGTTGGGAGCCTCCCCCGTCTTCTTTCTCTCTTGCTTTGATTGGGGGCTACGCTTGCTTGGGTTCACGCTTGGCAGTTCTCAGAGGAACGTGTGGTACCAGGGATCAAACTTGGGGCTCCTGCAGGCAGCACATGCACCCCAGCCCTGGGCGCTCTCCCCGCCCAACCTCCTTTCTTAACGCCACTTTTCACAGCAGTCTCCCAAATGAGACCTTTGTCTAATTCTGCGCATGTGTGTTAGGCCTTTCACAGGAGTTGCCCGGTGTGTTAACAGTGACCTTACGGGAACACCCCCCAGCACACAGCCAAGGGGTTCCCTGGGGCGTGAAGGAGACTGTGACCCCACCCAGAGCCCCACCCTCAAAAGAGCCACTCCTGGCTCTGTGCTGGGCTCCTGTTGTCTGGAGATTTTTCATGCCATGGGTAGTTTTGTGTTTGTATTATTGTACTTTATTTTGGCTCTTGGGCCCCACCTGGCAGTGCCCAGGGCTCTCTCCTGACTCTGCTCCTGACAGGGCACAGGGGACCATCTGGGGCTCCAAAGATCAAAATGAGGTCAGCTGCTTGCAAGACAAGCATCCGGGGCGGCTGTCCTGTCTCTGGCCCTGCTCTGCACTCTTAACCAAGTGCCGTGGTGCATTTTTAGTTTGAACCAGGCCCTGAAAATCACTTGGCTGGGCCAGAGATCCACATCCCTTTCCAGATGCCGACGTCTCCTGAGCCAAGGACAGAGCATTCCCCACACCACAAAGTCCCCGCTAGCCCTCTCCCGGTCTGTGCCACCAGGGTCACCACCGTGCTGAGTCTGACCACCACCACTGCCCTTAATTGAAAGCCGTGACCTTTTCCCTCAGGCCCCCTTTGTGCTCAGTGCCCGGGTTCCTCTGTGGGTGGAGGGTGACCCAGAGTGTCAGCCCTGCCACCCCCATGTTCTGCCCTTGGGCCAGGCCCAGGCGGCTCTTGAGTTGGGGGGGTGTGTGTTGAGGGGGGTCGCAGGGAAGCTATCATTTTACCCTCCGTTTCCCTAGCTTAGGACTCCGGGGCTGGTAGCTGGAGACGCACCAGTTGCCACTGAAATGTGGGGACCCAGCCTGAGGCCATTTCCCGTTCAAGTTCTCCGTGTCTAAGGAAGCAGAAGTGGCCGTGGGTGGGCTGGGCCCGCGGCTCATCCTCTGGGCGTGCCGCGTTCATCTCAGAGGGACAGTGGCGGCCTGTCCCTCCGCTCTCCGGGTTGGTGTCTGATCTTACAGACACGGCCCCAGACAAGCCCCTTGCACCTCCCGCGCTGCTGGGGGCCTGGAGGGTGGCCGCGAGCTAGAAACACCCTCCGGCCCGGCTGGACTCACCAGCCCCTGAGAGAGGAGGTGCGGGGGCTCTCTGCCAAGCTCCCCACGCCCCCAGTGGAGCTGCAGAGTGACAGGCAAGGGGCACTTCAGGGCCATGCAGACCAGGGCAGGGCCACTGTGCTCCCCAGTGACAGCAGGGGACTGAGGCAGCCTCTGGGGCCCGACATCGTCAGCTCAGCCCCAGCTTGGCTACCTGCCCGTGTCCAGCCCTCTCTCTGCCAGGTGTTGGCCAGGGTGCGGTGGGGGTCAGCGAGGTGCACACAGTCCCTTGAGCTTTGGAACAGGCTGTGCCCGGCAGGGAGCCGCAGCTTGGGCACCTGCCCTGGGGCTCGCTCTGTCCCCTGCAGCTTGTTAGACCCAGTGGAAGATGGCGTTGGCTTGGGAAACAGGCTCAGCTGCTTGCTGACTCCACTCTCTCCTGTGTGGGGCCAGTTGGTAATTTTATCATTTGGGCCTTGTTTTATCCATCTGTGTAATGGGACAGGGTGGTGCTAATTACGGTTGATGGGGCATAGTCTGGAGACACATATAAGAATGCTAGCTTTAGCGGGGCCGAGAGATGGTAAAGGGGGTAAGGCACATGCCTTGCATGCCACTGACGCTGGTTTATCCCTGGCACTGCCCACGCTTCCCTAAGCACTGCCAGAAAGGATCCCTGAGCACAGAGCCAGGAGTAAGTTTAGGGCCCCCAAACCAAATAAATAAAATAGTACTAGCTCTTACAGTTACAGCTGAGGTCATTTGTCATTTTTCACCCTGACCTAAGGGATGTAGTTACTATTGGCATTGTTATCTAGTAATCCTCTTGACAAATATTTATCGAGTGCCTAGCATTGCCAGAAGTGCAGGCACTGGAAATACAGCTGCAAATAAAGTTAAGCTTCAGCCTTCATGTTCTCACACTGGGCAATAAATAGGTGAACCCTAATGCAGATAAGAAGTCGAGCAGGCTTGTTATTATAACAACCCAAGAGAGAGCGCGGGGGTTAGGCACTTGCCTTACAAAGCGCTGCTGATCCCCATTTGATCCCCAGCGCCTTATGTGGCCCTCTGAGCCCCTTTGGGAGTGACCCCCGAGCACAGAGCCAGGAGTAAGCCCTGAACACCGCCAATCATGACGCCCAAACATTTTTTTCTTAAAGAAGGAGGGAAAGTGAGTAACTAGAAGAAGTGGACCCAGGGCACAGAACTTTATGACTGTCCCCACCCCTGGCCTGAGCCACCAGCTACCCGTGCAATCAGCTGCCTTTCACATTTTCAGTGAAGCCCTTTTGCCACCCCTGCCCCATCCCCCACCCTCCGCTGCTTGGCTCAGAGGGGCCCTGAGATCTGGATGTCCGGCCTTGGCAAAAGATTAATTCACATTTTCCATCTCTCGCCCAGGATTAGGCCTGCATTAGCTGTGTTTGCTAAAGGACTTGATCCCGTAACGGGTCCATCCGTCAAGGAGCAGAGGCATGGGAAATTAGGCGCTTAGTTCCGCACACAACCCACGGTCACTCCCCCACTCTCCGCCTGCGCCCGAGCACCCGTGGGCTCATTCTCCTCTGCACGGTGCCTCAGCTTGTCCGCCTTACCTCCCCTGCTGCATTTCTGATACTTGGGGCAAGATAAGAGCAGGTGCTGTGGCCAGAGTGAGGACTTTGGCATCCAGGGATTAACTCAGCCACCGCCTTCTCCCCCTGCGGCTAGGATCAAGCGTCCCCACACCAGGCCGGTTCTCGCGTACACCCCCGGAGGGCAACGCCAGCTCCCAGCCGCCCCAGCCTTGTCCGGCCTCCTGCCCGCCAGCTCTGTGCCTGCC
Organism: Sorex araneus; assembly: GCF_027595985.1. Lineage (NCBI taxonomy): Eukaryota > Metazoa > Chordata > Mammalia > Eulipotyphla > Soricidae > Sorex > Sorex araneus. The sequence goes on from NC_073309.1 coordinate 4,768,132, forward strand.
TCCTGCCCAGTGGGAGGCTGTTTCTCGTCTCCCTCCTTCTCAGAGCCTCCTCACTCCAGGCGTCTTTGGGCTTTAGTCTGTGTCTCGCCTCTGCAGCTCTCTGGTCACACATGCGGGTGGATCAGCATCTCTTAGCCTGCAGTTAGATGGAGCCTGGGTCAGAGCACTGTTATGAGAGCACTCGCCCATCTCCCTGACTCTGCTCCAAGGTGGGCCCAAGTTTAGGCAGCTTGGAACTTGCAGACTCTCAGGATTGCTGTTAGCATCGTAAGTGAGAAAACGGCAAGACCTCTCCCAGTATGTTGGGAGACCTCTGGGCCGGTGAGAGGCTCTGAGCAAATCTGTGTCCCACACCTGAGTGCTTATCATCCAGTGCTCACTGGCAGGGAGTGACATTCTGATGGCCCCATCGAGAGGGGGGTGGGACCACAAACATGAATTGTCAGATGGCTTTTACAGAGGGCCGTTGCCCTCTCTGAGGGGGTATCACACCAGAGTCCTTAAAATCCAGTGAGTCAATGAATGACAAAAGAGATTTGTTCATTTGATTAAGGGAAAAAGTGAGGCGTGAGTATTTTCCTTGAGGCATCGTTGGTTATTAGCAGGTGTCAGCTGTTTTTGACTGATTTGCTCACCATAGCTCATGTCCAATATTTAGATGGAATAATCATTCCATGATGATGCCATTTAAAAAAAAATCTATGTATATGACCTTTTTTTTTTTTTTTTTTTGCTTTTTGGGTCATACCTGGCGATGCACAGGGGTTACTCCTGGCTCTGTACTCAGGAATCACCCCTGGCGGTGCTCAGGGGACCATATGGGATGCTGGGAATCAAACCTGGGTCAGCCGAATGCAAGGCAAACGCCCTCCCCGCTGTGCTATTGCTCCAGCCCCTGTATATGACTTTTCTATAGTGTGGCTCCTAGCAGTACAGCTAACATCAGGCTGAATCGGGAACTGGGCCAGAGCCATGGTATACGTAGGGAGAGCCGGGTCGGTGCTCGTCTTGCATGCGGCTGACCCGGTTCCAACCCCCTCCACGTCCCGAACCACGCCAGGAGTGATCCCTGAGCCTGCGCGTGGAGCCGGGAGTGAACCCTGACACAGCCAGGTGTGCCCCTCTCTGCCCCCCCCCACCGTGAAAGAAGAATTAGTTAAGTTGACAGTGGGACGGCACCAGTGTGCAGTGTTTTGAAGCTGCACCTCACGAGCAAACATACTGTCTTAGGTGGCATGTTGCAGATCAGTGAGAGTAATCCGGGCAGGAGCACTGATCAGGAACCAGTTCCAGCAATTGGGGCGACTTCTTCTTCCATTCCGTTGCTTCCTCTGCCATGGATACATTTTAGCTAAAGATGTTGGAAAGTAAATGGTTAAAAGCAATCATTTAGCTCTTGCAATTTTTTTTTTTTCAATTCTGTTCTGGAGGTAGAAGGAATGGCATAACATCTGCCAGGCTGTGAGGACCAGGCATTTTTTTTTTTTTTTGCATGCCATTTTTCTCCTATGTAAAGCCTTCTGGGAACCAAGCGTCTGAGGCAAAGTCCCACTTCTCCAATGTCCAGTTTGGTCCGGCCAGAGGCAAGTTACCCGGACCATCTCTGGAGGAACTTGGTTGAAAGGCCAGAGAGCTTGGATGCCAGTGGCTTTGCCAGGGGATGGGGGAAAGCCGGTTTTCCTTCAACCTACTGTGCCGGGCTCTTTCCTGCCGGTTGTGGAGCTCAGGGGAAGAGCAAAAATTGAAACATGAATTGGAGGAAAGTCACCTTGGAAAGGAAGCTGGCGGGGGGGAGGGGACGGAGCGAGGGCTGGGAGGTGGGGAGACGGGGTTCGCCTGGAAGCCCCTTCGCGTTTGAGAGCTGAGCTTGCTGGGGAGAGCTCAAAGACGCCACGCCGGTCGCGCCCGATTCTGCAGGTCGGGATGTTCTGGCGTGGGACTTGCAGGCAACCCAGAGCGGACGGTCCGACTGCGCGCAGGAGAGCAGCCAAGGCCGGGGGCACCGAGCAGCCTCGCTGGCATCCGCCTGGCAGAGGCTGGCTGCAGCAGTGGGGAGGCAGCCGTTCTTCAAAAGGCTCCACTTTAATTACACACCGGTTGGAGAATATTACTTCCCGAACTCCCTCCCTGTGCTACCTGGGTTCACTTCCAAAGCCTAATGGAGTTGCCAGGGCCAGGGGAACCTTTTCCAAATCCAGCGACAGCTCCCCTCCCGACCTCCTGGGCTTTGTCTTCAGACAAGCGCCAGCTCAGCTCAAGGGATTTGGGAGTCTGCAGGGAATTAGCTCCCTCTCTTGCCCTCCTATTTCATTCAGAAATGGGCAACAGATCAAAAAAAAAAAAAAAAAAGAATGTGTTTTCCTACGGGTGGCCCCGAACATTTAAATTCTTCTTTTGCTCCTGGTTTCCTCTACAACACAATCAGTGGGGTCCTGAGAAGGGGAGCGGGTGTCTAGTGTTGGCGATCGTGTTGCTGTGTTTCCTCGTCTGGTTCCATCCCAGGAGACTCTAAGCTCCTGCGCACAGAACCTCTGGGCTGTACCGTTGGAGCCGCGGCACCAGGAAGCTCCTGTGACCTCGGTGTGTCGGGAGACGGGGGGCTTGGTGCCTGCTGCGTGCAAGGGGATGCTTCTGTGGCGCTTACCGGGAGCAGCTTGGCCTTTCAGCCTTGCTTCCTGGCCCAGGCGGGGGCCTGGAGGTTTCGGGGTGCAGGGGGGAGGGAGCGCTGCTCAGACACTAGTATCTTCAGGAAACAGTCCAGCTCAGAGTTGCTTCTAGATCTGATGGGCGCCAAGTGGGGACTTGATGTGCTGAACTGAGGCAGTTTGCGTCAAAGGCACACGGGAGCTGAGGTTTTGCAAGCACCCCAGTTTCTGCGAAGGGCGTTTCATTTCTCCCGCAAGAGGGGTGGGTTTATTCAAATGTAAGGAGAATTCAGTCAAGAGCCAGGGCCAGGCCAGGCTCAGCTAGCCAGGGTGTTGTTACGGAAGCGTGGCTGGGGGAGCTCTCGGCTCTCCTGACTCCTCCTGGGCCCCCCCGGGCAGAGGTGACCCCCAGCAGTTTACCAAGGGCTCCTGTCTAGAGTCTGTCCCCCCCACCCCCAGAACTGTTGAAAAATTTGAATCCGTGAGAGACACAGTTCCAAGGCTATACAGGATTGGGTTTCAGTCATACTGTGCACCAAACCCCATCCGTTCACCAGTGCTCATTTCCCACCCCCAGTGTCCCCAGTCTGCCTCTGTGGCAGACACCTCTCTCTGTCTCTGTCTCTCTGTCTCTCCCCCACCCCTCTTAGACACTGTGGTCTGCAGTACTGATACTGAAGGGTTATGGTGCCCACCCCTCTCCTTTTAGCACTCAGTTCATGTCCAACATACTATGTTTTTCCTTCTATCCTGCAAATGAGTGTGATCATTCTATAATTCATTTTACTCAGCATGATACTCTCCATGCTCAGTTTATAAGCAAATTTCATAACTTGATTTTTCCTATCATGGTTGCATACTATTCCATTGTGTAGATGTACCATAGTTTCTTTATTCAGTCATCTCTTCTCAGGCACTTGGGTTGTTTCCAGAGTCTGGCTTTTGGGACTGGTGCTGCAATAAACACGGGAGTGCAGAGGCCTCTTCTGCATTGTGTTTTGGGACCCCCAGGGTATATCCCCAGGCCCGGTATTACTGGGTCATATGGAAGCTCAATATCTTTTAAAATCTCTGGTTAAAATATCACTTGGGGTTTTGTCCTTCCCTGACGGGACTGTCCCAGTTTCCTGTCTCTGTGAGAGTTCCTTGGGGTGTAAACAGAGACATAAGAAAGTAAAACTGCTTTGAGGATATGAAGAACACTCTGTGGGCTAGAGAGGTGGTAGGGCAGGTAGGGTGCTTGCCTGGCACGTGACTGACCCCTGTTTGATCCCCGGCACCCCATACAACCCCTTCAATACTGATAGGAGTGATCCCTGAGTGCAGAGCCAGGAATAAAACCTGAGCACTGGGTGTGGTTCCTAAACAACAGGGGGCGGGGGGGGTGGGGGGGAAGAGACAGAGAGAGAGAGAGAGAGAGAGAGAGAGAGAGAGAGAGAGAGAGAGAAGACTCCCAACAATAAAGTAGCACTGTAGCACTGTCATCCCATCGCTCATCAAGTTGCTCATCAATTTGCTTGAGTGGGCACCAGTAACATCTCCATTGTGAGACTTGTTGGTACTGTTTTTGGCATATCGAATACGTCTCTGGGATCTTGCCAGGCTCTGCCGTGCGGACAGGATACTCCTGGTATCTTCCCGGGCTCTCCGAGAGGAACGGAGGAATCGAACCCGGTTGGCTGCTTGCAAGGCAAACGCCCTACCTGCTGTGCTGTCACTCAAGTCCGACAAATAAAGTATAAATCTAAAAATCAAGATTGGGCTGGGAGGTGTGGCTTAGAGCAGAGCACTTGCCTTGCGTGTGTGAGGCCCTGGTTCAATCCTTGGCCGTACAAGAGAAATAAGTCAACCCAGAGGTCCCTGAGCGAACGGGGAAGTAACATATGATGAGTGTCAAGCCTGGCACCCACCGTCCCTTCTCCCACACACTTTCCACCCCAGACACTGCTCAGAAGTGGGTTTTCGGGCCCCTTCAAAATGGGATCATCTGCCCCGAATGGGCCTTGTCCCCTGTCTCCAGTCAGCCAGGACACAGCGGACCCCTCTCTCTTGGCTCTGACCCCAGGGAACGGGCTGGACTCGGCACTTCTCAGCCTGGGGACCCCAGGAGAGCTCAGCCCGGTGTTGTGCCGCCACTCTGGGAAATCTCAGTTCCTGCCCCAGGGGCTCCCCGCACCCCCCCCCCCGGCACCCCCCCGCCTACACCTTCCCTTCCGCCAGTGGAATCGCAGTGGCTCCCGCAGTTTCTGAGCTCCCGGGTTCAGAGGTCGAGTCACTGCTTCTGTAAAGTTTGACACTGTCACTGGCAGCCTCCTTTGCCCTGAAGTGCCCTTCCCCCCACGCGCCTTTCCCCCCTCCGACTGAAAAGCCCCCCCCTGCGCCTCTGCCTGGGTCAGGGCTTCTCAAACTCAGCTCTGCTGCTCCCTCTTGCAGCTGTTTCTGCCCTAATGGCTTTGGGATCCTGTGTCTCCGTTTCTTAATTTTAGAGCAGAAATGGGCAGACTGGCACGAAGGGTTGTTGAGTGAACGATGATGATGATAGTAGCTGCCCTTCACGCAGCCCTGGCAATGACCACACACTAATATCATGCCAGAAACTTCTCCTCGCATTCAGATTTCAGCATGAGGGGCCGGAACCACAGTACAGCAGGTAGAGCACTTGCCTTGCACGTGACCGACCTGGGTTCGATCCCCGGCATCCCACATGGACCCCTGAGCACTGCCTTGAGTGCAGAGTCAGGAGTAACACCTCAGCATCACCGGCTGTGACACCCCCCCCCCCCAGAACCACACGAAAACCCAGAAAACAAAACAAAGTTCAGCTCGAATTGTGTGTCTGCAGAGCCCAGTCGTTCTGGTGACCAGGGGCCCTCACTCGGCCACCCGATGTCCGAGTCCCTGGTGGAAACGATGCTGGCCCTGAATTTGTTTTCATGCTCATTGGACTTTAAGTGTCACAAGGGCTAAGAATTGTCCTGTTGCTTTTGTCCCTGTGGGCCCCCGGCTTTGCTTGGCCTGCCATGGGGCTTAGTGATCATGTACTGGAATTACAGGTACTCGAATGTGCGAATCAGTAGTTCAGTTAGTATTGGGGGATAGAGAAGAACACGACTCCCACCTGCTCACTGCCAGGGTCCTTCGTGTTCCCTGAGAGCCTCCCCTCCTGTCTCAGCTGCATCTTCCTGTTCCTGCGTGCCGCTGCCTTGCCACAAACAGGTACCCTCGGCTAAAGGGACCGGTGGCCCGTGGAGATCCAGTGCGGCGTCCGAGCCAGCCTAGCTGGCCCCCGGCACCTCGGCCCTCTGCCTCCGGGAACAGCACTCTGTGTGCAATTTTACAAATAGTCTGAGGCATTGATCCGTAGAACTTCTAAAGTTTACTTCAATTAGAAAGAGTTTCAGATAAAGATCAAATTAATTAAGTTCTCCCCCCTTTAAAGTTCATCTTAATTAGCCATTGCTTCTGTCTTGGGGACTTTGTAATGGGCTGGGTTTCAACCTGGACATAGAATAACAGTGGGGGGGAGGGGGAGGGATTATCCCAGGTGGCTGGTGATCCTTGGGGCAGCCCTGGATTTGCACAAGGCATTTGTGGAGAACAAACCAGCTGAAAGAATGGGGTGGTCAGGGAGCAGAGGGGTCCCTGGGAGTAGAAAGTCCAGGGGTGCCAACATAAGGGCCTCTCCGCTTAACCAAACACTCGCTCTGCTAACGCTTAGTCCCGCCGGGCCCTGGAGTTGTTTGTCTTGTTTTCTGTTTGCCCGTCCTGGTTTGCGGCCACACAGTTCGCTAGGCGAGCCGCTCCCGCCGGTGCCGCGGGATCTGTGGTTATTCCTTCCAGATCAGAGCCTGCACTCCCAAGTCTCGGGGCACCTCCCAGCCGGGCCTGCGTGCCCTGGTGTCCTCAGGCGGCCTCTTCCCGGTGGCCCTTCTCGCCTCGAGATTATTTTGTGGCACAGTCGTTGATGCCCAGAGAACAGGTGCAAAGCCTTTAAGTGATGCAGTGTGTCACCCAGGCGATTTTAAAGGGAGGCACGAAATGGATGTAGCCAAACAAAAATGGGACGTTTCATCTATTCCTCCCGAGAACAAGTGATGTTGTGCCAGGAGCTGTCGGCGGTAAATCACCCCGCGACGGGATAACACCCAGCGATGGGGTGTCAGGAGCCTCCTGGCGGGCGGGCGCGGCGCTGGCCCGGCGGATCCGTCCTGTCTCGTTCTAGGGCACACGGGGGCAGCTGCTGCGCGCCTGTGCCTGTGTCTCGCTGGGCGAGCAAGGGGGCTCGGGGGAGGGGCGCGGGCCTGGCTTGAAGCTGCTGCACAGAGCAGGTGAGGGGGGCACATGCCTCCGGGGCCCCCCATGCCCAGGCACAGTCATCCCCATAGCCAAGCGCGACTGCCCCCAGGTCCCACGTGTGCCTTTACTTCCCTTTCTGGCACACGCGGGCCGAGTGGTCACGCGGGTTTCCACATCCGCGTCACTGTTTTCAGGCCTGCGGGCCCTCATCTTGGAGTCAACGCTGCCGGCTAACCAGTTCCTCCCCCCCTCAGCACAGCCCCCCCGGCCAACAAGGCGGAGGTCCCGGAGCCTGCAGGAAGGTGGGCGTGGGGACCCCCGCTTCCTGCTACACTGACAGGCTCTGCGTCTCTGGTCTGCCCCCCCCCCATATCTGCGTCCCGCCAACCCGGACCCCTGACTTCCATCCTCTGCCCCCCCCCCCAGCTGGAAGTGTGGAGTCTCGTCTCCCCCATGCGGGAGAGGGATGATGGGGAAGGGCCCCCAAGATTCGGGATTTTTTGTTCTGACAAAGGAGAGTCAGGGGGGAGGGGGCTGGAGCGATAGCACAGCGGGGAGGGCGTTTGCCTTGCACACAGCCAACCTGGGTTCGATTCCTAGCGTCCCATATGGTCCCCTGAGCACCGCCAGGAGTAATTCCTGAGAACAGAGCCAGGAGGAACCCCTGAGCATCACCAGGTGTGACCCAAAAAGAAAAAAAAAAAAAGGAGTCGGGGCCCCAAGTCCTGACACCAGGCCCTGGGGATGCAGAAGGCTGAGCAACAGACCAGAACATGGTTGGCCGGAAGTGGGGCCCCAGGCAAGGCAGACAGAAGCAGGGCTGCGGCCCCCGGGGCTCTGGGTTCCCGGGCAGGAGACACACGCTAGAGAGGGGCACTGGGGAGCCACGAGCCGGGACTCGAACTGCCGCATTGGTGTGAGCAGAGGGTTGGAGACTGGGGAGCACCACCAGGACCGACGCACGCTCCTGCTCACCTTCCGCCATCTGGAGGAATCTGCACACGAATGTGTCCGCCGTCCCGCCCCTCCCTTTAGCTTTCTATAACATGGGGAGGGGAAGGGTGGAGAGATGGTACAGCAGGCAGCAGTGTGCCTTGCAGGCGGCCACCCCGAGTTCATCCCTGGCACCATTTACGGTCCCCTGAGCACTGCCAGAAATAATTCCTGAGCACAGAGACAGGAGTAAGCCCTGAGTACTTCCAGCTGTGGCCCCCAAACAAAAACAAATTCTTTCCCTAAGCATTCATTTCCCGGGCCCTTCCTGGCGCCCCTGTGGCAGCCTGTCCTGCAGGCTCCGTCTCCCACAAGCCCTGCTCCTCCGAGCGGGTGCTATGAGCCCTGCTCCTCCGAGCGGGTGCTCTCATCTGCTGTGCCGAGTGGCGCGTCGGGGCCACCCCTCTGCCCCTCGCAGACTGTCACCCGTGCTGGGAAGCGCAGTGGCCTCTCTCTGCCGCCCCACTCAGCTCATCCCTCCCCGCCAGGTGCGGGGCCTTCTCCCTCCTCCCTGGGGCCCCCGTGGCCAGAGACAAAGCCAACCGCAGCCCCGGGAGGTGCCTGTCCGGCCCGCGGGTCTGTCCCATCAGATGGGCCTTAGCGAGAGACGAGGGCAGGCCCGTGGCGTCAGGCCCCGTGATTAGACGTGGCGGCAGCGGCTCATTGGCTCACAGAATAATCGCAGTGTTCTTCTGACCTTGACGAGTGAGACGGTCCCCTGCGTGACCGCCCGTGGCTCCCGCAGCCGACCCGAGCCTGGGAGAGCCTGAAAGGCGGGAGAGGGTCGGGCCAAAACAAAACGCGGTTCCCGAGGGGCTGGGGCGGCCTGCCACAGAGGCGCGGGCGCAGGGGCCCCGTCCTCACTGCCACAGGTCACGGCCGTGTTAAGTGCTGTCAAATTCGGTACAACCCCAGGTAAGGTGGCCCTTACCACCACGTCCCCCTCCGTCCTGGCTCCCCACGGGCCCCGCCAGCTCCCACCCCATTCCTGGACCGTCCAGGCTGCGGGCACACGGAGAACCCTGGACAGAGCTGCCGGGGCTGTCGGTAGTGGGCCGGTGGCCGCGCAGCAGCAGATGGGGGGTGGCGGGCTGCCCAGTCCACTTGTCATAGTTGCTCCCAAGAGAGCAGTAACAGTGCAGGAGACCCAGGGAGAGGGGGAGGGGTGGGGGAGGGGGAGGGGCAGCGAGTCCTGGTGAGGTGGGCGGGTCGGGCACCAGGACCGAGGCCGGCCCGCCCCTGGCCCCTCTCCTCACTTCTCTGGGACCTCCTCTTCCCTCTGCTCACACGCCCCCTCCTCCCGGGGCCCGTGGGGACACGGGGTGCAGGTGCACGTCCCTGAGCCGACTCATCTCCCACTCGCCCTGAGAAACCCAGGGGCAGCTGCCGGGCTCCACTGGAGTCCAGGTTCCTTCCAGGCGCCCCGAGGAGGAGGAGGCCGCGGGGCGGGCAGGGAGCTTCTGAGCTGTGAGAGTGAGTCTGGGGACACATGGCAGAAGTGTCTGGGCTGAAGTGCGCAGCCCGTGTCCTCCTCCCGCCCAGCCCCGCTCCACTCTGGCTCCTGGTCCCCCGCCCGCCCCTCCGTGGTCCCCCGAAAGGTCAGTGATAGCAGCTCGGCAGCCACCACGAGGCCTCTGCCCGCCTTTTTCTTTATTGCCATTAAATTATTTGGGGGGAACAGTGGTCCAGTGATGCCCCCCACCCCAAATTGGGCAAAGCTCCGAGTCTCCTTTGCACCCACGGAGTCCTGTCGTGCCAGCCGGTGCTGGAAAACATAAATGACACCCCTCTTCTATAACGGTTCCCCAAAGTGCGGCAAAACACACGCTTGGCATTTCACAAACCCTGGAGGCCAGGGCCAGGGCCAGCTGGCATGCCTTGGGGCCGGAGGATGCAGCCCCACGCTGGGCTGGAGGGAGAAACTGCAGACGAGAAGAAAAACTGCAGCAGCGGCTCTGGGAACGGCATCCTCCCCGCCTCTCTCCCCCCTGCAGCTCGGAGCCCGGGGCGAGCGCTGCGGAGCAGACAGCCTGGCAGGGCCGGGAACTGCAGGAGAGAGGCCGGTGCCCGGGGGCGGTGTTCGGATTCTGCACTGTGCGGGGGGGGGGGGGGGGGGGGTGGGAGGAGGGAGAACGTGGAGGCGGCAGCCGCCTGGGTCACGGCGCCCACGCCCGCGGCACCTTCCCGGCAGCTTTGCTGAGGCTGGCGCTCCGGCTGGCACCTGCCGGCCCGCAGACGCTGCCAAGAGCAACTGGGTAGCGGCTTCAATCACATCGCCATTCAGCGTTCAAGTAATGCGACAAGGCGCCTCTGGAACCCGACCAGGGGCTGCTCGGGGCAGGAATTTTCCTCTCGCAGATGCGAACAGAACAGTCGACAGTTTCCCCCAAGATAAGACGGCTCCATCCGTCTCCGGAAGGGCCCCTGCACCACGCAAGGGGAGAGAAGGGCGCCCCGGAGGTGCCGTAAACCTGGACGGGGCCGTGCCTCTGCAGCTGCCGCAGCCCCTGGGAGGGCAGGGCCGGCCGGGTCTCCGGCTCTCCTCGGGAGCCCTTGCTGGCTGGGGTCCAGTTCTCCTCCGGGCCCAAACAGCCGTCGCCGGACACATCGTGTGCCCTGCTGTTAGGATCATGACTCCTGGCCCGTCGAGGCTCTCTCCCCGCGTTGGAGCCCAGTGACCGCCCGGCACGGGCAGGGAGAATGTGGGCAGGGGGCTGCGCTGTCTCCCCCCTGCAGGCAGGCGGCGGGAGCTGGTCTCTGCAGGGGAGAGGGAGAGGGAGAGGAAGCGCGCCTGTGGCTTGGATCCCTGAGACGGAGAAGGTGGGGGTTGGGGGGGGGTTCCCCAGTTCGACTTGTCCCTGGCTCCGGAGTCCATTCCCGTCCTGATAGTGTCTGTACACTCCGCTAAGTGACCGCAGTGCCTTGTGATGGATAATGCCCTTTAAGCCACCGTGCACGCTACAGTCATGTCACCAGGCTATTAACCCCGGGGTATTTGCATTATTAGTCAATTTCCTAAGTCCTTGGAGTTAAAGCGGCCCACAGAGATTTTTTTTTTTTAATTCCCACGTTATAAGAGCTGGGAGTCCAGTGGCATGAAATTCTCAGAGCTAGGAGATGTGGCTGTTTTTCCTCCACGATGGTTTGGTCTCGGGGTGCAGGGCTGGGGGCTAGGGGGGCGTGGGGGCCGGGAATCGTCCACATCATGTGGGAGGGAAGGAGGGAGGGAGGCTGAGGCTAGCTCGATTTAAGGAAGTTCACTGCGGAGAGCAGGGCTTGACTCAGCCCTGCTGCCACACTCCTGGGAAATGGTCCCACCTCCGCAGAGCCTGTATTAAAGCGGGAGTCTGAGCTTCCGACAGGGACCAGGGCTGCCTTTAAACGTGGGAAGGAAAAAAAAAAGGCTTCGGGGAGGTACACAGTGGTTAAGGGACTTCCTTTGCCTGTGGCAGATCTGGGTTCAGTTCCAGCACGTGGGGTGGGGCTTCCAAGCTGGGTGCGTCCCCAAACCCCGCAAATAATAATTTTTGCCAAGATGTTCAAAATGTTTTCAGTGAAATAGGGGAGGAAAGAAAGGGAAGGCATCAGTACATGCGGGGCTGTACCATCGTGTGCATAAACCATAAATAGTAACAGGATTGTAAAGCACTCCATCATAATGATTAAAAGTGAGCAATATAAAAGTGATAAAAAAGTGACTATCATAATGATAAAGTGATAAAAAAAAGTGAGCAATAAAGGGGCCAGAGGAAGAGAGCAGCAGGCAAGGTGCTTGCCTTGCACGCGGCTGACCTGATTCGACCCCACGTGGTCCCCGAGCCCTGCCAGGAGTGATCCCTGAGCACGGAGCCCTGACTGAGCACTGAGCATCACCAGGTGTGGCCCCGCCACCCCGCCGTCCCCACCCCCCGAAAAAAGGAGCGAGAAAGCCACGTAGAACATTCCGGTTCTCTGAGGAGCCCAGGCGCAAAGTCTAGTGTAGGACAGTGTGTGTGTGAGAACCGACGAGAGAAGGAAGGCAGGAGTCCAGCTGCGGCCACCGGCTGGACTGCGGGGGCGGGGGGGAGAGGGAGGGCGCAGGGCAGGGGCGTTTCTGGGGAGCCGGGGCGAGGTGCAGAAATAGAGAAAAGAGGGATCGAGACGGGGAGAAGTGCCTACCCGACAAAACCGCAACCTTAAGCGAATCTCCTGCAAATAGCCAATAACGGAGATTATGTAACGGTGCTGGGGCACAGCCGGCCGCCGGGACTGGAGGCAAATCGAGGCCACCCTTCCCCCCCACCCCCGGCTGGACTGGCCCGAGACGTCCCACCTGCCTCCTCAGGGGTGGCTGGAACCGGCTCTGTCTGGGGCTCGGGCTCAGGGGAAAAGCCAAGTTGGCGGGGAGCCTGCCCGGCAGGGCCCGTGTCTCCTTGCCGTCCCCCGGGAGGGTGGCCTTAGTGCCGGGACGGGCCCAGCCCCGCTCTGGGTGCCCCCCAACTCCTCTGCAGGGGGCCTCCCTCATCGCCACACTCCTCGGGCATGCCTCAGGGCAGCAGCCCCTCGAGCGCCCCCTGTGTGGCCGTGTCCACTGAGCCCCGTGGCGCGGGCTGGTCTGGGCACTCGCAGCCCGCTCGCTCGCCCGAGACCACCAGAGGCCCACAGATGCCCCCGTGACTTTGAGGGGGCAGCAGAGGGGGTGGGGAGGAGTCACGCCCACTGGGAATGAACCCTCGAGACACAGCACAGTTTGGGGGGCACCTTGTCATTTCCCAGTGCTGGGCGAGTGTCCCCCAAACCCTCCCACCTCCTAGTTCTGTAATTGACCCCCGAGGCAGAGCCCCTCCCTCCGCCGGGATAGCTTGAGGCTCAGGCAGCGACTTCCTGCCACCACCCCGCCCCCACCCAAGACCCCCGTGGAGCCCGAGGGCCTTCCAGGGAGCAGCTCCTGTTTGGGCGGGGGGAGGGGGGACTCAGCTAAGGAGGGCCTTGGTGACCACAGTCCCTGAGCCGTGCCCGCCCTCCCCCGCCCCACCCCGCAATCCCGCCACCCCGCGTCTCCCAGATGATCAATGGAGGCCAGTGTCGGTCAATTCGGCCACAGCGATCAGCATCGATTGTCTCGACAGCCCCATCAATTGGGTCAAGAAGCCTGTGTTTCTCTGGGGACCCCTGCCGATGTGACCTGGCCCACGCCTGCCCTGCGTTCTGTCAGATGCGATCACATCCAGACCAGGGCGACTGAGGCGGGCCCGGGTGTCTGTGCCTCCGCAAAGCCCCATCTGGGGTCTCCTGGGGTCCCCGGAAGTCGGGAGTGAGGACGGGGCAAGCTGTGGGCTGGGCAGTGGTGCCGGGCAGGGCCCAGGGTCTGGGGGCTTCAGCATCCACCTGGCGGCTGCGGCCAGCTGCTCCAATGCACTGGAGTGGGGACTTTGTCCTTCCCGCCCGGCCGGGTCCAGGCTGTGACCCGCGCCCCATCCCCCACCACAGACTCTCGCCCTCGAGTGAAGAACGAGTGAAGCAACGAGACCATCCCCACGAGGGGACCTTGCCCCACTGCAGGCCTTTCTGGTCTCAGGGTGGACACCGGGCACGGGGGGCGCAGACGGAACCTTCCTCCCCCGGACATCTCCTTAGGCATCTCCCTCCTGTCCAAGAAGAGAGTTGGCTTCTGTGAGCCAGTCAGGGCACTGATGCGGGCGGGCCCCTGCCCCGGGAGGCCTCCCGGCTTTGGGGGTCTCGTGGGGGTGGTGCCCAGGACCAGTGATCCATGAGAGGGCTCAGGGCTGCTGCAGGTTCCCTGGGTCACTTGGGTGGAGCTGGGGGTCTGCAGAGCAGCCCCGGGTAGTGCTCGGGGGTCACTGCCGCCGCTGGTCGGATCAGCAGCCCCCGTGCCACGCTTCCCCTCCAACCGCTCCCGCCCACCCCGTTCTTTGCCCCACACACCGCGACGGGACAGAGCCCACCCCCGCCCTCCCCGCTGCGCCCTGGGTCTGCACCGCCTCGTGCCGTGCCCCGCGCTCCAGGCTGCTGGGAGGCAGGCCACGGGCCCGCACGCTCTCCAGCGCGTCCCTCTCCACCTTCCTCTCGGCGTGGGCCGGGTGCTGCTCTGCTTCCCCTTTAAACGCTGTTTGCGAGGCCTTGTTCTTGGTGGTTTTCCATAAAGGTCTGGGGGGGGGGGGCCGGCGAGGTTCTGAGTTGATGGTGTGTGTGTGTGTGTGTGTGTGTGTGTGTGTGTGTGTGTGTGTGTTTCAGTTAAGTGTTTGGCCCACACCCGGCACTGCCCAGACTCACTCTGGGCTCTGCACTCAGGGGTCACTCCTGGAGGTGCTCGGGGAACTGTATGGGATGCCGGGGATCGAACCTGGGTCAGCCACATGCAAGGCAAGCACCATTCTCTCTCTCTGCACTGCGTGCCCTGCTCAGGACTCAGGACGAGAGCCCCCATTGCAGAGACCCTCCCCTCCGTGGCCCCCTCTTCACTGGGCTGTCAGGAGGCACCTGCGCCCTTGCCCCCTCCCCCCAGGACTGGGGGATGGTGGAAGGAGCGGTGCTTGGGTCAGAGAGTTCCGAGGCGACAGAATCACCCGCAAACCGCCCCTCTAGACACCAAACCTCTAGGGACTCACCCACGGGAGACAGTCACAGTGCTCTCTTGTATTTGGGGGGTCCCCCCGGCAGTGCTCAGGGCCCACTCCTGGCTCCCGGGGACTGTCTGTGGTGCGGGGTTGGAGCTGGGCTGTGCGTGCGAGTGCTCCCCCCACACCCTCTCCAGCCCTGGGGCACGTTTCTGAGGCTCCATTTGCAGACGGACACTCGGGGTGAGGGCGGGGACAGAGAGGGTCACTCAGAAGACCCCAAGGATCGGAGCTGTAGATACAGACCCTGCTGATGTTGGGGGCCGGGGCACTTGCCTTGGGTGCAGCCAGCCCCAGTTCCGTTTCCTCAACACGGAACCCAGAGCAGCCCTGAGTGGCTCGAGGCGAGGCCCTGACCTCTGTCCCCTCCAAGGAAATAGCCCGGCCCAGCTTCCGCCCAGGTCTCACCTTTTCTCATGGCCCCGGAAGCAGGGAGGGGGCTGAGCCCAGACAGGTCGGGCGGTTTTCCCGGTGTCACACAGCAGACAGCAGCATCTGGGCGGCGGGCAGAGGCAGGGACCAGCCCTGGGTCAATAAGCAGGAAGAGAGGCGCGTGACGGGCCGGGCAGACCCTCTGGGCCCCCGGCCTGGCACACTGGCAGCGACTCACAGAGTCCTCCAGAGCCCGACTGCCCTGTCTCCCCTTCTTCCTCCCCTCCTGCCATCCCCCTCTCCCCGCCCCTCCCCAGAGGCCCTGCTGGGGGGAGGGGGGAGGGCTAGGGTAAGTCCCTCCCTCACTGCGGTGCCTGGTGCCCACACCTGCCCTTGCAGGGCTGGACAGACGCCCCCCCCCCCCCAGCAAACAACGAGGCCAGGAGGGCGGCCAGCCCATCGCCAGCTCCATGCACCCCTCTGAAGCCCCCACCCGGGATCGTGGGGGACATGCCAGCCCGTCCCTCAGAAGCCGCGGGCCAGCGGGGTGGGTGTGACGGCAGCCTGAGGCCTGGACACAGTCACCAGGGCCGAGCCTGGAGCCTGCCCGCCCTCAAGGTCACAGCGGCAGGGCTGGTCTAGCGGCGCCATTCTCCCTGTTCCGGAAGGTTCCTGAGACCCGCGCAGGCCCGCCTTCCCCTGTCAGTCAATTCCTTGCTGCTCCACTTGGCTGGCGCCACGCCTGCGAGTAGGGGGGTCTCCCCGCGGGGTCCCCGGCCGCGGGCGGCCTCTCCCTCACCTATGGGGCCCCACGGGGCCCATGCACCCCCGTTCCAGGGCAGCCCCTGGTCGAGACCTCACACCCCGAGCAGGGGTGGGCCCGGGAGGCAGGCCCCACGTCCTGAGTGGCCCGGGGAGGAAATCCACTGACTCTACCCCCGGGTTCTGACACGGCCCGCAGGAGGCCCAGCCTGGGGGAGCGAGCGAGCGGCCGGCAGGACTGATCCCCCGTGGTGGAGGCTGTTCACCTGCCCACCCCGCGCCTTCCCCGCCCCGGGGTCAGCTCCCAGCCCGAGGCTGCGGCCTCGTCTCTTTGGATGCTCCAGTGAAACCAAATGAGTATTAGTTGGGGTCCACCCCCCCTCGGGACTCTGCAGCCGCTGTTCGCACTGGCGCCGGGACCTTCCCTGGCCACGCAGCTGAGCTCACCTCGTGACACCCGTCCTGGGTGACACTCACGAGTGAGCGGGGGTTCGAGAAGCTCCCAACTCGTTACTCAGAGGCCACACAGTGTCCGGGCCGGCTGCACTGCCCGGCCACACACGTGACTTTGGATCTCTCAGGGGACAAAGTATAAACCTCGCGCTCTGGCGCATTGACACACACACACACACACACACACACACACACACACACACACACGGTCACAGACATGCACACACTCATATGCACACAACACATGGACACACGCACACACATGCACGTACACGCACACAAACACGTGCACATACACGTGTGCGCGCCCACGCACCACACACGCCTGCACTGACCCCTTTCTTGTTGGACTTGACCGAAGGTGTGAGAGACACAAACAGGGCACGTTAGCTCTGAGGTGGCAAACGACACGTTTGCTCTGAAAACAAAACGTCGCTGGCAGCTGGCGGGGGAGGGAGGGGAGTCGGGCTCGGTCCCTGGGGCTTTCCCGAGGCTGGTGGCCACGTGGGCCCCTTCTCTGAGCCTTCTGCAGGAGCGCCCTGCCTTCCCCTCTCTCTCGGCCTTCCCCAGCCTGGAGGGCCGGAGAGCCCCACCCAGGAGCGAGAGAAGCAGAGAGCAAAGCCCAGCCCAGCTGGAGGAGGCGTCATCCCGGCACCGAGCACTGAGTCCGAGTTGGGATTCTTTCTCACAGGACTTTGGGAGGGGAGGGGGGAGCAGTTCTAGTTCGGCCGCCAAGTCCCGATGCTGCCTTCGGGCAGGGCGTGGCCAGGTCCTCCCGCCCAGGAATGTCCAGCAGTGCCCCCCCTACGCCCCCCCCCGCCAGCCCGGCTTGTCTGGGTGGAGGGAGAGGGAGGGGGCTCTCAGGCCGAGAGGCCCTCACCTCTGCAGGCACCCCCGGGCCCCTCCCTCCGCACACAGGTGGGCGCAGACATGCTCTGCCTCCACCTGCCAAGCCGTGTCCAGCCTCTGGGTGCGCCGGCTCCCCGCCCCTCTCTCTCCAGCCGGCAAACGTCAACCGGCTGCTGTGGCCTGTCCGCCCGGGCTGGTCCAGACACGGTCTTGGGCCGAGACGCTGCTTCTCCCCAGCGCGTCTTCCCAAACAGAGGGGGCCTGACCCCTCGCCCGGGGCCGGCTCTGTCCTAACCGCGGTCAGTCCTGCCCAGGAAGGGTTGGTGGCCAGGGCCCTCACGGGTCTGGTGTTTAAATAAACATCAGGGGGCTGGAGCGACAGCACAGCGGGGAGGGCGTTTGCCTTGCACGCGGCCGACCCGGGTTCGAGTCCCAGCATCCCATATGGTCCCCTGAGCACCGCCAGGGGTGATTCCTGAGTGCAGAGCCAGGAGTGACCCCTGTGCATCGCCAGGTGTGACCCAAAAAGCAAAAATAAATAAATAAATAAATAAATAAACAAATAAATAAACATCAGCCTGTCCAACGCCTCATCGCCATGTCTGACCCTTCCTCACGGTCATGCCTCCTCGTACAGTGCTCCTGAGATGCGAGCACGTGCTTCCAGGACGCATTCCCGGGCACGGGGTGTCGAGCAGAGCCCCGCGGCTGGAAACCCTGAGCAAGGAACACACCCGAGAGCTCCCGGGTGGGAAGCGAGTCAGTATCCAGTCCCTCCGCCCCTCTCCTGCACGCCCCCCCGCAGCCCTGACCTCCACATCACAGAGGAGCTGCAGCCTGGGCCGTGGGGACCCCCCCCACACAGCCTCCCACACTCACATACACACACACACACTCATCGGAGATGCAGCCCCTTCCAGTTGCCGCTGTAATCCCGCACCAGGCTCGGGCGCCCGCCTAAGCCCCACTATTTATCTGCCTGGCGAGGCACAACACTTACTTATTAAAAACATATCGATCATGGTTAATGACTTGATTTCCCCCCTTCCCTCCAGTGCAATGACAG